>NW_023260062.1:37038-87038 GCF_009762535.1 Notolabrus celidotus
GGATATTGTTGTTACATAACAAAAACACGGAAGTCTGAAACGGCTCGTTTCACACACATTTACAGAAAGGTGGAGAAATCAGAACAGGGGCAGAATGGATTTTTTTCATTCTCAGGGGGTTTGTAGACAGGGACACATATTTCAGGTAGAGAACCATTAAAAAGTCCATTTTGCATGATATGTCACCTTTAAAGGGGAACTATCAGGATACCCACCTGAATGTAAGACAGTTTAAAACAGCCTGTCTCATATTCATGGTGTGAACTTTTGAAAGCCAGTAACTCATTCTCAACAGTAGAGGGCGCTACTTCTCTGTCTCTGTCGCTCACAACTACAGCAGCAGAGGGATGAAAGAGGGAGAGATGCAGGCTGTTTTCCAAACTGCCTGTGTAACCCACTCTTGGATGCACGTCTCTCTAGGTCCGTAAGGAGCTATGTTATCAGTATATTAACCATTGACACACACACAAGTAAGTTTGTAACAATAGTTCTGTTTACTGACCTAACCAAGCACTTAACATTCCCATTTACATTTGCATGAAAATAATAAACTGGGCCCTTTAAATCCAAGAGAAAATAAATTGCCCTTATAGGTTTGCTCCACAGGAATTCAGAGTCAGGATGAACTGTTTATGAGTTCTAGTCAGACAGAGGTCTACAGTCATGGCCAAAAGTTTTGAGAATGACACAAATATTACATTTTCACAAAGTCTGCTGCTTCAGGGTTTTTAGGTGTTTTTGTCCGATGTTTCTATGGTATAATGAAATACAATTAGAAGCATTTCATAAGTATCAAAAGCTTTTATTGAGAATGAAACTTCTGGACCAAATCCTGACTGATGGCAGTCCATTCTTGCATAATCAATGCTTGGAGTTTGTCAGAATTTGTGGGTTTTTGATTGTCCACCCGCCTCTTGAGGATTGACCACAAGTTCTCAATGGGATTAAGATCTGGGGAGTTTCCTGGCCAAGGGCCCAAAATCTTAATGTTTTGTTCCCCGAGCCATTTTGTTCTGACTTTTGCTTTATGGCAAGGTGCTCCATCATGCTGGAAAAGGCATTCTTCATCACCAAACTGCCCTTGGATGGTTGGGAGAAGTTGCTCTCGGAGGACGTTCTGGTACCATTCTTTATTCATGGCTGTGTTTTTAGGCAAGATTGTGAGAGAGCCCACTCCCTTGACCGAAAAGCAACCCCACACATGAATGGTCTCAGGATGCTTCACTGTTGGCAAGAGACGGGACTGATGGTAGCGCTCACCTCGTCTTCTCCGGACAAGCCTTCCTCCAGATGCCCCAAACAATCGGAAAGGGGATTCATCAGAGAAAATGACTTTACCCCAGTCCTCAGCAGTCCAGTCCCTGTACCTTCTGCAGAATATCAGTCTGTCCCTGATGTTTTTACTGGAGAGAAGTGGCTTCTTTGCTGCCCTCCTTGACACCAGGCCTTCCTCCAAAAGTCTTCGCCTCACTGTGCGTGCAGATGCACTCACACCTGCCTGCTGCCATTCCTGAACAAGCTCTGCACTGGTGGTGGCCCAATCCCGCAGCTGTAACACCTTCAGGAGACGGTCCTGGCGCCTGCTGGACTTTCTTGGGCACCCTGGAGCCTGTTTGGCAACAATTGAACCTCTCTCCTTGAAGTTCTTGATAATTGGATAGACGGTTGACTGAGGTGCAATCTTACTCGCTGCTATAAACTTCCCTGTTAGGCCCTTTTTGTGCAATGCAATGATGGCTGCACGTGTTTCCTTGCAGGTAACCATGGCTAACAGATGAGGAACAATGGTGTCATGCACCATCTTCCTTTTAAAGTGTCCAGTCACTCAATCATGACAGATTGATCGCCAGCCTCGTCATCAACACCCACACCTGTGTTAATGTGTGTGACACCTGTGTGTCATTGAAATGATGTTAGCTGGTCCTTTTGTGGCAGGGCTGAAATGCAGTGGAAATGTGTTTTTGGTGATAAAGTTCATTTTCAAGGCAAAGAGGGACTTTGCAATTAATTGCAGTTGAGCTGATCACTCCTCATAACATTCTGGAGTATATGCAAATTGCCATTATAAAAACTGAAACAGCAGACTTTGTGAAAATTAATAGTTGTGTCATTCTCAAAACTTTTGGCCATGACTGTACTCTGCTAAAGTCAGTCAAGTCAAAATCGGTGGAGTGCACTCTTGAATTTATGTGTACCAATAAAAACGACTGGCACAATCCTACCACAGGTAAGGTTCATCCAGATGTTTCACTGGGTATCTGGTTCTGGTTCTCTGGTTCTCTGCATCAACTGGAATCGCTAAATCTTCTCCTCAGGATCCCTCTCACTCAAAAACCTGAGCGAGACACGTGAAGTGCAGATATCACAGGCTCTTCTGGTGGACTCTCAGCTTCTGCAGGGAGATTCTTTCACCCTTGCTAAATACATTCTCAACTTCTAAATTCTAAATTCTCAATCCTTCAGAAAAGGTCCTGCTGCCTTTCTGGCAGAGGTCGGTTTTACTCCCCACGTCTGCAGATTTGAAGATCTAGTGGATGATTTTTATTTATCATGGATAAGTGCTAGCGCTAGTTAGCATAGCCACATAGCTACATGTTCGTAGCTGTGTACCAAGACACACGTGGACATACTGATAAATAAAACAACAAGAAACACTAAATCTGTGACCAATGGTTCAGAAAGGTCCTGCTGCAGGCGCCTCTCCATCAGGATCAGATTCTGGATCAGATTCAGAGGGTTGAAGTAACGTGGTCTCTGAGCAGCCGTGTGTATTCAGCCAACATGTAAACATTAGATCAACGTGCTGGAGAGCCGAGGCACGTCCACTTCCTGAGGGGGCGTGGTCAGAGGGAAAACAGAGTGTTCTGATGAGGAATGAAGAAGAGGGTTTTTCAGGCAGACCAAAATCTGATTTCAAAGTGTTTTTTTGAGCATAAACTTTAAAGACATGTTTTGGGGACCTCTTAGACCAATATATGTTGATGAAAAAAGCGTGATATGTCACCTTTAATAAATATTTTTTTCCCTGTACTCTGCATTTGGGTCCTGGTCCTTTGCTCAAGCCGTAACATATATGGCGTTTAATAATTTTAACATGAACAGTCACCTGTGAGATATTTATCTCCTCTGTAATTACTGGAAGTTACAAGATTCACCGGCGTATACTCGCTCACATATGTTCAAACATCTCTTTTCTGTTACCGACTCCAGACTTGAAAATTCTTCTTCTTCTTCTTCAACTTTAATTCGTCCTGTTTATGTCGCTCTTGCAGGTTTGCACTGGTCACATCATGCAGGCATCACCTCCCTCTCGGTTGTGGTGAATTCTCTCTAAGATTTCCTGCTTTGTTCTCCACCTTGACCCTGCAGCTCATGTCATCAGAAGAGTTCTGTTATAACTGAACTGACTGTGAGACTCTTGAGTTTAATCAGACCTCCTTCAGCTCAAGATTATTGACCTGCGGGCGCTCTTCTGAGTTTTGATGTTTTTAAAGCTTTAAGAGGTTTCAACAGGACGCAGGTCGTCATGTTGATTTCACCTGAACAGTGGAATCTGTTCCTGAATGACTTTTGTTCAGTGGCTGTTTGTCTGCTTCTTCTTCTCCTTCACTCCTGAATGCTCTCATTATGGTGCAGAACCAAGAGACAACAAACAGCCATAGGATGTGTTGTGTGTGTGTGTGTGTGTGTGTGTGTGTGTCTGTGTGTGTATACTTATGTGTGTGTGTGTGTGTTAAATAAGGAGTGTGTTATGATGACCTGTTGGCCTGTCTGTAATCAAATAACACAGCTGACTGGAATAGACACACCTGTGGCCCCTGCATGGGGAGCACACAGGCGAATAAATGTGTGTGTGTGTGTGTGTGTGTGTTTGACTTTCTGAGTGTGTGTGTGTGTGTGTGTGTGCGCATGTTGACGTATAAAATGTGGTTTCGTAACATTTCCAGATGTGTTTTCCCCTGTAAGCTGGGATTGAGAGATTTACTGCTGATTACATAGCCTACACAAACGCACACACACACGCACACAAACACACACACACACTTGCACGCACACACACATGCACACAAACACACACACACTCGCACGCACACACACTCGCACGCACACACATGCAATAAAATGAATCATGAGCTCCTTAAATTTGTATCTCTATTACTATATTTTATTAATTCTCTCCCTCTCTCTCTCTCTCTCTCTCTCTCTGTGTGTGTGTCTCTCTGTCTCTCTCTCCCTCTCTCTCTCTCTATCCCTCTCTTTCTCCCTCTTAGGTTCATGAACTCGAGGGTCCCGTCCAGTAAGAGGTATCAGCCCACTGAATATGAACATGCAGCAAACTGTGCCACTCATGGGGTGAGTAACTTGAACAGGAAACAAAGAGAGACACCCTTTCAAAGTAAAAGCAGGTCAATCTTTTAGAGGAGGGAGGGCAAGTGGGGATGATTTTTGGCCGTGCAGTGGAGGCAGGGAATATAATCTGTGCCTGTAGCTTCCTCTAATCTGCCGTAATCCCTGAGTACTGCTGCCTCTGACAGAGCGACACAGAGAGAATGAAACAGAGATGAAGGAAAGCGTGGCAGTCATGACTTCAGAGCAACCTCTTAATGATTCGTGTTAAATTCCTGGTTTCATATAACTTTATTAAAGCAGATATTTAAATTATTCAGTGTTTCAAATATTTGGTTTTGAAATAATCATTTTTGATATTTGAAGGACAGTTCTTTGTAAAAAGTGGTTTTACTGCACAAAACAAACATGCTGTCTTTCTGATTCCTCTAGTTATGGATCCTCCCCAGTCTGGTTGGCGGGTCTGTACTCCACTTCCTGTCTGTGGACCAATGGCAGTGTGTGGCTGCCTGGCTCTATGGGAGTGGTCTCACTGGCCTGTTTGTCACCTCAACTCTCTTTCACACCGCTGCCTGGAAAATCAGCCACCTCCGGTCCGTGTGTGTGTGTGTGTGTTTTTCTGTTTGTGTGTGGGCTTTGTCTGACTGTGTGAACCTGGACTGACTGTGTGAACTCTCCTCCGTCCATCCTGCACAGATATCTGTTAAAGTTGATTTCCTTCCCCTCAATGTTTCTTTCACATCTCTAACCCGAGTCGTTGCGTCTCTTCAGTCGTTCTATCAGGCCCCTGTCAACCAAGGTGTTCCCCACGGCTCTGTGCTCGGTCCCCTACTCTTCACCATCTACATGCTCCCACCCGGTCAGATCATTCTGCACTTCGGTCTCAATTTCCACTGTTACGCTGATGATACTCAGCTCTGTCTCAGCACCTCACCCTCCACCCAGCTTCCCCCTCAGTCTCTGGTCAACTGCCTTCACGCCATAAAAACCTGGATGACATCTAAACTCCTCAACCTCAACAGTAAAAATACAGAGCTCATGGTTGTGGCCACCAAGCCACTGCTCAGGAAGGTTGGAGATCTCCTCCTCCATGTGGATGGCTGTTCCATCTCCCCATCTCCTGAAGACCGCAACCTGGGTGTCATTCTTGACTCCACCCTCTCCTCCGGTCACACATCAAATCAGTCACAAAGTCTGCCTTCTATCACCTCAAGAACATCTCCCGTCTGCGTCCATCTCTCTCTGATTCAGTTGCCCAGATCCTCATCCACGCTTTCATTACCTCCCGGCTGAATTACTGCAATGGAGTCCTGTTCGGGTTACCCAGCAATGCCTTGGACCGGCTCCAATACGTGCAGAACTCTGCTGCCAGGGTTCTCATGCACACCAAACCCTGGGAGCACATCATCCCCACTCTCATGCACCTCCACTGGCTCACTGTTAAATACAGCATCACCTATAAGCTCCTCCTCCTCACCTACAAATCCCTGCATGCCCTCGCCCGTCCAATACCTGGCTGACCTCCTCCACCAACACACTCCATCCTGGACCCTAAGGTCTTCAGACCTGGGTCTCCTCTCCATCCCAGGGCCAAGCTGCGGACCTTCTGGGACAGATTATTCAGTGTGGCAGCCCCTACTCTGTGGAACTCCTGACATCCGCAGCGCCCCGACCCTGGACAGTTTTAAAGAAGCAATCAAAACGCACCTTTTCCTCAAGGCCTTTCCCCACCTACCCCCCAGACCCCCTACCTGACCCTGTGAAGCCACCTTGGGTTTCTTGAAAGGCGCTATATAAATATCAGTTCTTATTATTAACTGTTGTTGAACAAGACGACACATGAGCACACGTACATGTACTGTACCTTATAGCGCTAAGGAATATATTAGCTGGTTAGCTTGCAAGCATGTGGTAATATGAGCTGTCTTAGCTAATAGACAAACATTGGTGTTGTTTTCACATGATAAGAGCATGTTAGCTTCCTGTCCTGAGAGGGTCACAAAGTAAGATGGCAGCTGGAACTCTTTGCATGTTTTGTCCTTGAGTTTGTGATGAACGATAATAAAAGATGAGTAACTAACTGTTATCTGTCCTTGTTTCTGTGTAGGACCGTAGAGCAGCGTTTCCACATGTGTGACAGAATGGCCATCTACTTCTTTATAGCTGCCTCCTACTCTCCCTGGTGGGTTTTGTGACAGTGAGATACGCAGGCTGCTGGAGAACACATAGCTAACACACCCTAAAGTGAATGTGCTGATGTGTTTTCTCAGGTTGATGCTGAGGGAGCTCGGCCCCTGGGCCTGCCACATGCGTTGGCTGATCTGGGTCATGGCGTGTGTTGGATCCATGTATGTCTTCTTTTTCCACGAGAGGTACAAAGTCTTTCCTTCTGTGTCTGGAGGAGTCTGGATCCAGACTTCTCGGGTGTTCACAGCACACTCTGCTGCTTGTTTTGGGGCAGAAACAATGACATCAAGTTGTTTTTTTACCTGCAGGTACAAGCTGGTGGAGTTGTTGGGATATGTGGCCATGGGGGCTGTTCCTGCTTTGGTCATCCTGTCTATGGTGAGTGAAAACCACACCTGTTTAAGTCTTGTGTTTGTGCTTTGGAGAAACTAGAGAGGGCGTCCTTTGAACCAGGCTTCCTGTGATTGTTTGGGACACGGCTAGTCTTTAAAGGTGACATATCATGCAAAATCAACTTTTTAATGGTTCTCTACCTGAAATATGTGTCCCTGTCTACAAACCCCCTGAAAATGAAAAGAATCCATTCTGCCCCTGTTCTGATTTCTCCACCTTTCTGTAAATGTGTGCTGAAACCAGCCGTTTCAGTTTTCAGTGTTTTTCATACGTCACAACGCCATCCGGTCTGTAACAGGAAGTCAGAGCTCGGAGCTTGTTCAGCCCATAGACTGTATAAAATACAACTCAACCCCTCCTCCGTTTTTCATTCCCTGCACACATGTGTGGTAACAAGGAGCTTAGGAGGGAGGCATGCTAGTTGTAGGCTGTCTTAATAAACACAAAGGTCGGTTTTACTCCCCACGTCTGCAGATTTGAAGATCTAGTGGATGATTTTTATTTATCATGGAAAAGTGCTAGCGCTAGTTAGCATAGCCACATAGCTACATGTTGGTAGCTGTGTACCAAGACACACATCTACATACTGACAAATAAAACAACAAGAAACACTAAATCTGTGACCAATGGTTCAGAAAGGTCCTGCTGCAGGCGCCTCTCTGTAAGGATCAGATTCTGGATCAGATTCAGAGGGTTGAAGTAACGCGGGTCTGTGAGCAGCCAACATGTAATCATTAGATCAACGTGCTGGACAGCCGAGGCCACACCCACTTCCTGAGGGGGCGTGGTCAGAGAGCTCATTCTCATTTAAAGGCACAGACACAGAAAACAGCCTGTTCTGAGCAGGGCTGAAAAAGAGGGGTTTACAGGCAGACCAGAATCTGATTTCAAAGTGTTTTTATGAACAATAAACTTTAAAGACATGTTTTGGGGACCTCTTAGACCAATATAGTTTGATGAAAAAGAGCAGAACATGTCACCTTTAAGAACAAACTCCTGGTTTTGTTTATCTGAGTGCTGTACCGACTTGTGTGTATTTACAGTGCAGAGCTTTTTTTGACCTCCTCACAAACTTATTGTACACGGGGTCAAAGCTGAATCATGTTTTTTGTCAGATGAAGTCGCAGTTGAAGAATTTGTTCTGGTATCTCATTACATTTTAACAGACATAATTAGGACCTTACTCATTGGAGCTGTATGTTCTCACTAAATGTTCCAGGTGGAGCGAGCAGGTGTGTGTGAACTGGCAGTGGGAGGAGTCTTCTATGTGGTGGGTGTGGTTTTCTTTAAGAGCGATGGTCTTGTCCCTTTCGCCCACGCTATCTGGCACCTTTTTGTCGCAGCAGGAGCATGCATTCACTATTACGCCATCTGGAGGTACCTGTACTTTCCTGGACCACTACTGCAGACCTCAAGGTGACGAGCAGCTTTCACCCAAGATCCCGTTTCTGCATGATGACTGGAGAAGAGTGGCTTTTAGACATGAAGTCACTGTGGTTTGACTACAGCTGTCCTCATGAAGCTACACTTGGAGAGATGCTGCTGCAATGAGCTGACTGTCAGCGCTGATTGCTACTGGTCAGGACGTCCACAGGTGGGGACGACACCCTGGGATCAAACACTAACTGGGGAACTACAGGAGTGATTTTAGCATTATGGTCTCTGATAATACATTACAGGTGACTGATTTTTGATTTAGTGGCTCAACATTTTGAGTAATAAGGTAAACTACCTTTTTCAGTCCCTCCAGGAATCTTTTAGTATTAATAAGCTACAGATCATACGTTTTGATTTTGTTGACGAGACAAAGACTTTAGTATCGGACATTCAGAATCCATGTTTCCCCCTGTGCTGTGCGTCTTTAAAGATGGCGTGATGACTTCCTGTGACAGCCTGAGTTAGTATCTGAGGGGCTCAGTGTTAGCTTAGTCTCTACCTGCAGCAGGTGTGATTTATGAACCAGCTCTCCTCACCTCCATGCATCTGTCTCATCTTCAGTGATGATTTTTACCCCCCGGTGTGCGTTAGTGACAAAGACACAACCGGGGGGGACGTCTGTTTAATATTTGATGTTTGACGTTGTTGATGTAATCCAGTTTGGTGAAACATCAGACACATTCAGTAAGTTTGGATCAACTCCTCATCATCAAAGATGCAGATGCATTTCAGAGTGCCGTGAACTGACTGACTGTCCAGTGCACCTGTCACTGCAGGTGCATTCAAGGACCGTTGTAAATATGCAATACAGTCCTTTCATGGCATTTTACTGTGAATCAAGAGAATCAAAATACAGTCACAGTGGTCACATCAAGAATGTTTTCTAAAAACAACTGTAATTTAATGTATTTACTTGCCCCTGAGATGTTATTGAGGGCAAAAAAGCAACTTCACCGCAATTTTTTCAAAAAGCTGTCGCAAAATCAGGCTTTTTGGGACGCAACAATCACAAAAAACCTGCAAAATCCTGGAGGGACTGCTTTTTGTCTGGTTTGGATGAGGAAATTGATGACTCTCATGTTTGTAACTTACAAATTTTTCACCTCAAGCTGCAACCAACACCCAGTGTTAGCACCTAGCAGCTAGCTTAGCACAGAGACTGGCTTCACTTCATACAAAGACAAACAACCCATCTCTGCCTCCTCCAATAATAATACAACACAGATTCCCAAAAAGTTTGGACACTGTGAAATGTTCATAACTTGGCCGTGCCTTCCTCATGATTAACCCTCACCAGCTCCTCCACCAGAACACGGTTCTATCAGCGGGGAGCTTTCAGAAAGGATTTAGGAAATGTGTGGATTAACTCATGAATGTTTTGTTATTATAAATGCTGATTTGTACTTTTATAGATTTAATGTTTGTACTTTGTGAAGCAATGTCAATTTTGAACTGTCAGGTAATTCCTAATGTTTTAACTGTTTCTGTTTGTACTCTCAGAAATCAGCACACACTCAGGAAGTGTTTCCTCTTCTGAAATCAGATTTTATTTTTGTTGCATTAAAGAAAAGATTCTATCTCACAAAGACGAACGTGTGGATTCAAATAAATCTTCATCACGTCCAGTTTCTGTGGATTCAGTTATTACAAAAAAAATCACCTGAAAAAGAAATATGAACAAAAATCAACCGGAGATCAAATGTGACATCACGGGACGACAGTCTGTGTGTGTGTGTGTGTGTCACCGAGTGTGTGTGTGTCACTGAGTGTGTGTGAGGTTGGTGAGGGCTCGCAGTCTCAGGGGCGTGGCCACATTCGTGTCACGGTGCCACTGTGGCGTGGTGATGTGTGGAGGCGGAGTCAGCACACTCTGAGCCACGCCCGGGGCCTTCAGCAGCGACCACAGCTCCTCGCCGCGTGTTACTATGGCAATGAGGTCCTCCTCACACGTGCACCAGGGCACCGAGCCGCCCCTGTTCACGGTCTTCAGCTTGGAGAGGAACAGAGACACCCTGAAACAGACGTGACGATTACTGCATCGTCCAATCATGACGGAGAGAAACAGAGAGCTGCCGTCACTCACCGCGGTATGAGGTCATGTGATCTGGACGCCAGCTTTGCCAGAGCGCTCATTAGAGTGGTGATGACTCTGGGGGCGGGGCAAACTGTTCCAGGGGGCGGGGCAGAAGATGTGATCTCAAACAGCACCGCCTCCAACGTCTCAAAACAGGAAGTGATGAGCCTCACAGAGCAGCGGGAGTCACACGAGACGGACAGGTATTCCCCGAGAACCCACACCTGAAGACCAGAGAACCAGTCCATGTGTCAATCATCCTCCAACACACACGAGAGTCTCAGCTTTAGAAGCTACATAATGGAGGTCAACATGCCCTGAGAACAGACCGTGTCACATTTACTGATGTATAGTGTCTCACAAAAGTGAGTACACCCCTCACCTTTCTGCACATATTTAATTATATCCTTTCATGGGACAACTCTGAAGAAATGACACTTTGATATAATGTAAAGTAGTCAGTGTACAGCTTGTATAACAGTGTACATTTACTGTCCCCTCAAAATAACTCAACACAGGCTTTAATGTCTAAACCACCGGCAACAAAAGTGAGTACACCCCTAAGTGAAGATGTCCACATTGGGCCCAAAGTCTTAATATTTTGTGTGGCCACCATTATTTTCCAGCACTGCCTTAATCCTCTTGGGCATGGAGTTCACCAGAGCTTCACAGGGTCCCACTGGAGTCCTCTTCCACTCCTCCATGACGACATCACGGAGCTGGTTGATGTTAGAGACCTTCCATTTGAGTTTAGGTCTGGAGACATGCTTGGCCACTCCATCACCTTCACCCTCAGCTCCTTTAGCAAGTCAGGGGCCGTCTTGGAGGTGTGTTTGGGGTCGTTATCATGTTGGAGTACTGCCCTGTGGCCCAGTTTCTGAAGAGGTAGGGGATCATGCTCTGCTTCAGTGTGTCCCAGTACATGCTGGCATTCATGGTTCCCTCAGTGAACTGTAGCTCTCCAGTGCCGGCAGCACTCATGCAGACCCAGACCACGACACTCCCACCACCATGCTTGACTGTAGGCAACACACACTTGTCTTTGTACTCCTCACCTGGTTGCCCAAACGCACGCTTGACACCATCTGAACCAAATAAGTTTATCTTGGTCTCATCAGACCACAAGACATGGTTCCAGTAATCCATGTCCTCAGTCTGCTTGTCTTCAGCAGATTGTTTTCGGGTTTCTTGTGCTTCATCTTTAGAAGAAATGTGAGGGGTGGACTCACTTTAGTGAGATACTGTATCTCTGATTTGACAGTAAATACAGTTTTTATCCCTGAGTGGAGATGTCAGCACCGTGTTCTGTCTGCTCAAACACTAAAGCCTGCTGGTACCTGATTGGTTGATTCTACTCAGCCGATAAACACACTACAAACAGCAACCAGAACCCTCCCCATTCCCCTACAGTCGAGAGCCCTGCGTACGGCTCCAGTATCTGATGTAGAATCTGTAAACAGAGATTACCACGTGCGTGTAAATATCTTCTTTGCTGTAGACATTAACCATTGCTCCGGCAAACTCCAGCAGCTCGTGGGATTGGTCGACTACCAGAGAGGGGTGGAGCTTGCAGAGCCTCAGCAGCTGGCAGCTAAACACCCTGCGCAGAGAGAAGGAGGATAACATGTGAGGACATCAGTGGAGACATGCTGCAGAGTTACACCTCACATATGTGTACCTGTGAATCTCTTTGATGTATTTGGGGATGTTGAGGAGGAGGCTACTTCTCTCCAGCATCACCAGAATCAAGTGTGCTAACAGCTTAATGTCCGCCACCTGGAAAACACGCACTCACGTCACACCTGTCCTTTAAAACAATCATTAAGCTTTTAAAGGGGCATTACTTTAATAAGTTAGAGAGTATCCGGTGTCCTTACTGTGATGACTGTGTTGAAAAAAATGTAGAGGAGCACAGGGACAGTCTGAGCACATTGAACCACCCTCGGCCAATCAGCAGCCTCAGCTAGCAGCTCGTGGAGCGTGCTCAGTCGGTCAATAGTGTCACCTGGGAAGGAGATGGAAGAAAACAAGCAGCATTGCCAGCGGCTCGTATTAGGAGCAAAAAACAAAAGGGGGGGGTTTGGGGTAGTGGTGATGTGATTGTTGACAGCATCTGATGATCCCCTGTCTCCAGCTAGAGACTGAGGACCTCAGCAGCTGGACCAGTATCCTGAGTCTCCTCTGCAGACTCTACCTGCCCTGTAAGATGTGAGCTTTACACACACTCGCAGTCTGATCCACAACAACGTCAGGGACACAAGTCTGACCACGGACAGACGGACTCTTCTGACTCTGTTAGCAGTAATGAAGGTATAATGAACATTTGAATCACTTCATTATAATTAACACTTGGGATCCAGATCAGGTGTGTGGTGATGTCTGAACCTGCAGCGACCCCACTTTGTTATTGATTTCTGAAGATTACATCGTTTCTAAACACGTGGAATGGAAAATATCTATCACCCTGATGAAACAATTTGCAAAACAAACTTGCAACTACAAGTAGCCAGTTAGCTTAGCTTAGCATAGACATGAAGAAACAGTTTTTTCTGACTACCTGAGCCCGCCTCCCCTCGAAGCAGGAAGAGGAAAAGCCCTCTGTAAGACGGGCTTCGAAACGCATCGAGTAAGAGGACAGGGCGCCCCCCTGTGTCTGAGATTGGTAGGCAAGCTGACCTGCAACACACACACACACACACACACACACACACACACACACACACACACACACACGCGCACGCACGCACGCACACACACACACACACACAGAGTGAGATGGTGGTAAAAAAAAATACAGGTTTAGTCATAGTTTTGCTCTGAGTTGTGTGTGTCCACCTGTGCTGTAAAATCAGTGTTGCAGACAGACAGGGCAGGTCCAGCAGAGTGTGAAGTAGCTCCACTGCAGTTCCAGTCGTCACCAGAGAGGGCAGTAGATCAACAAAGTCAGACACCACTGCTGGGCTGTCCCACGCCAACAACTACGAAGACAGATTGAAAAAAATAAAGCGGTCACGCCTGTCTGTGAGTGTGTTTAGAGTTCTTTCTTCATCATCATTGTTTAAGGATCCCTGTGTGGATGCTGGCTCTACCTTCAGCAGGTTTGGGAAGGAGCGTGTGTACTGAGGGACCCGCAGCTGCAGGCTCTCTAGGTTCAGCCGGAGGAAGCGGAGCAGCTCGTGGGCCAGGAAGAGGTCGTTAAACAGCTCGGCAGGGAATCGACCAAACACCAGGTTCCAGACGCTCTCACAGTCCACCGCAGCTGTCTCACCTGAGCAGGTTAAGCACAGTTTCAGAGTCGGAGCATTAGTCCAGACACTGAACTTTATAATCTGGACTCAGGACCAGATGAACACCTCTCCTGTGGGCTTACTGTGGCAGTCTCTCATCACTGACACGTCACTGAGCGGAGACCTGTGCTTTGTTTTCTTGAGCTGCTGCTTGTTTGTGTCACGTCTGGGTTCAGGTTAAGTTTTTCATTTTGGACATAACAATTCCGTTTCAGTTTTTTAGATAAAACATAAAGACTCACAAACCCCTGACCTCAGTTTTGTTAGGCTTTAAACCGGACTGGCCCCCTGGCATGATGTCTAACCTTTGAAAATTCAAACAGTGCGGCTTCACTGCAAAAACTCAGAATCTTACAAAGTGAAATTGTTCCATTTTTAGTCAAAATGTCTTCTCCCTCTTGATTTAAGATAAATTTACTTAACAAGTAACATTTGAGCGAGATAGAGGGACTTGTTTTAAGACATCTTAAATATCTTGTTCAGTCAAACAGTCTTGAAATGATCTTGTTTTGAGTTTTAATTTAGAAGAAACAAGGTTTATTTAACATTTCAGACATTTTTCAAGCTGAGGTCTTATTTGTAGAAGACAGATAATCTTGATTTAAGACAAACACTTTACTTGATTTAAGTCAATGACTTTTATTAATCTATCAGAAAAAGAAGAAAAGAAAAAAAGAAGAAAGAAAGAAGAAAATAAGAAAGAAAGAAAGACAAAAAAAGAAAGAATGAAAGAAGAAAGAAAGAAGGAAGAAAAAAGAAATACAGAAGAAAGAAAGAAAGAAAAAGAAAGAAAGAAAAAAAGAGAAAAAAAGAAAGAAAGAAAGAAAAAAAGGAAGAAGAAAGAAAGAAAAAAGAAATACAGAAGAAAGAAAGAAAGAAAGAAAGAAGGAAGAAATTAGAAAGAAAGAAAGAAAAAAAGACAAAAAAAGAAAGAAAGAAGAAAGAAAATAAGAAAGAAAGAAAGAACAAAGAAAGAAAGAAAGAAAGAAGGAAGAAATTAGAAAGAAAGAAAGAAAAAAGACAAAAAAAGAAAGAAAGAAGAAAGAAAATAAGAAAGAAAGAACAAAGAAAGAAAGAAAGAAAGAAGGAAGAAATTAGAAAGAAAGAAAGAAAAAAAGAAAAAAAGAAAAAAAGAAGAAAGAAAGAAAGAACAAAGAAAGAAAGAAAAAAAGACAAAAAAAGAAAGAAAGAAAGAAAGAGAAGTTGTTGTTTTGAAGGGTGGGTTTCAGTTTTCAGACACTGTTTCTTTAAATCAGATCAAAATCTTCCTCCTCAAACTCCATGCACACAATGAAACAGCTCCTTCAGAGCAGAGCTGTCTTCTCCTAAAGAACAACATGACTGAATATTAGTATATCCAGCTCACTATGAGAAGACATTATATCTCAACATGAGACAATTCAACTTTGTCATCTTATATCAAGAACAAGATGGTCTTAAACCTAGTATACTGGTCAAATATTACTTAAAATAAGTTTTCCCTGCTAATTTTAAGATCACAGTTTTCTAAATATTATGTGTTATTTTAGGAAATCTTACCAAGCAAGTTTTCACTTCTACTATTGGAAGATTTTTTTTGCTTATTTCAAGTTTAAAGCACCTTGTAGTGCGTTTTTTTTTCTTGTTTTTGGAGGGGCATTTTTTCCAGTGTTGTTTTCTTTCTCTGTAAATATCTATCCTCTGGGTTTTATCAATTGTTTTGTTTTTTATACCTTTTATCATTTCTTTGTCTTATTAATTCAATCCAAATCAAATCAAAAAACATTCTCAAAAAAGTCATTAATTCATTGATTACAGTGTTAATGTGTTAATGTTTAAAGCCTATCACACTTAAACCATTATATCATAAATACCAGCTTAAAGGACTCTAACCAATCACCTCTCGTGCCTTTGTAAACTTGTAACCCTGACAGAGGTAAAGGTGTACGTGTGGTGGATGTGTTGCTGCGTGTACACACCGTGGTGCAGGTAGAACTGAGCAATGGGCAGGAGAACCCGGGCGAACGACAGGTCTGAGCTGAGCCGGCTGAAGAGCGCTTTAATGCACGGGAAGGTTCTGAAGACCAGGGAGGTGTCCTCTTCACACACACAGTCCAGGATACACACCGCCTCCACCAGACACTGAGATTGAACACAAACACAAAGTTAGGGCTCATAAAGTAGAAGAGCAGAGTTTCATTTCATTTCCTTCATTTTTATTTTTGTTTTATATGAAAATATAACATTAGACAAGTGAGGACATTACATTACAACCAGTGAAAAATAAAGTAAAACTTAAGTATAATAGAGAGGTACAGTACACCACTCATAGTGAGACCTCATAGTGCCCTGTTACCCCTCTAGAACTCTATGCTCCCAACATGCAGGCCTGCTCATTGTACCTAAACTCTCTAAAAGTAGTATGGGAGGTAGAACCTTCAGTTATCAGGCCACTCTCCTTTGGAATCATCTACCAGTCAGGGTCCAGGAGGCAGACACCCTCTCTACTTTTAAGAGTAGGCTTCAAACTTTCCTTTTTGATAAAGCTTATAGTTAGAGCTGGATCAGGCTTGGACCAGCTTTTGTCATGCTGCTATAGGCCTAGACTGCCGGGGGAACTGGCGCACTGACACACTGGGATCCTAGCTCACCCCCTTCCCCCCAACCCCTTCATCACTTACTTTAACTCTACCTGTCCCATTAAAGTTACTAACCATAGACCTTTCTGGAGTCCCTGAGCTCCCTTGCCTCGTGGGTTCCTCTGAGCTGCCGTAGACCTCCTCCTGCTGCAGACGTTCTGGACTCCAGCGGCAACAGCTTCTACGACTTGTCTCATCACTATCACCTCTCTCTCTTACTCCCCTCTATCTGTCTTTCCAGACCCAACTCGGTCGAGGCATGATGGCTGTCTAACATGAGTCTGGTCCTGCTGGAGGTTTCTGCCTGTTAAAAGGAAGTTTTTCCTCACCACTGTAACTAGCTAAATACTGTGATGTGCAATGCTCATGATGGATTAAGGTGGGGTCAGACTGAGTCTTACCCTGTCTTGAAGTTGGGTCTCTGTTCATAATTTGACATAGAGTGGTCTAGACCTCCTATGTTTGTAAAAGCGTCTTGAGATAACATTTGTTGTGATTTGGCGCTATACAAATAAAGATTGATTGATTGATTGATTGATTGATTGATTGATTGATTGATTGATTGACCACAAAGGCATTCAGACAGACAGAAAAAGTTAAGAGTCTTTGGGGTTAGAGCATTATATCTCCTTTTGAAGGCGAAGAGCAGAAGTCATTTTTTTCCATCCTGCGATCAGAGTTAATAATGTTTTTAAAGGTGGGAGGGTTCTCCTGAAGCCAGCCTCGTGTTATTGCTTTCTTACTTGCAGCCATGAAAATCTTCAGAAGATACGTCTCTCTCTCTTTCTGAGGCCTTCAGGTATTTTCCCCGAGGTACAAAAAAATGAAAGAAGATTCAAATGATATTCCTAAAATCTCTGAGATGAAGTGTTACACGCCTCTCCAGAAAGGCTGAAGGAACGGACAAGACCAGAAAACATGAACAAAGTCAGCAGAGACAGCTCCACACTCCCTCCAGCAGGAATATACTGTGACCCACTTGATTTGGACTTCTGATGAGGGGTAATTAAAAAAAAACGAATGACATTCTTCCAACAAAAATCTCTCCAAAAAAAAAAAGAATGTGTGGATGAGGATTGAGTTTGCCATATTTGAAGCACCACATTTCTTCAGATATCACAATGTTAGCCTCTTTTTCCCAGCGCTGTCTTATATAAGTTGTTGTGTTCTTATTCATGAAGGGTAAATTCTTTGTACAGTTTGAGAATAATGCCTCTGACATCCTTTGAATTATAAGCATCTATGAATAGTTGTGTTACTTTTGATGGTTCGGCATAGTCAAGTGTTTTATTTCTGAAGCCGCCTCTTTAGAAAAATCCTGTTTGTCAGAAGCTTTTTTTCACTGCAGCTTTTTTACTCTCAGATAAATGACAAATTAGTATTCAGCTGTTTTATATTTAGTAGGGGTGACCCCAAATGGGATGAGAGTTAGCACCTCCAAGTCTGAGGCTGTGGTTCTCTGCCGGAAAACGGTGGATTGCTCTCTCTCGGTGGGGAGTGAGACTTTGCTCCAAGTGGGGGAGTCTAAGTATCTCGGGGTCTTGTTCGCGAGTGGGGGTAAAATGGAGCATGAGATCCACAGGCGGATTGGTGCGGCGTCAGCAGTGATGCGGATGTTGTATCGGACCATTGTGGGGAAGAGGGAGCTGAGCCGGAAGGTAAAGCTTTCGATTTACCAGTCGGTCTACGTTCCAACCCTCACCTATGGTCATGAGCTGTGGGTCATGACCGAAAGGATAAGATCGCGGATACAAGCGGCTGAAATGAGTTTCCTGTGAAGGGTGTCTGGGCTCGGCCTTAGAGAGAGGGTCAGGAGCTCGGACATCCGGAGGGAGCTCGGAGTAGAGCCGCTGCTCCTCCGCGTCGAAAGGAGTCAGCTGAGGTGGTTCGGGCATCTGATAAGGATGCCTCCCGGACGGCTCCCTTTAGAGGTGTTCCGGGCACGTCCAACTGGGAGAAGGCCCCGGAGTAGACCCAGAACGCGGTGGAGGGATTATATCTCCCGCCTGGTCTGGGAACGCCTCGGGATTCCCCAGGAGGGGTTGGAAAGTGTCGCCGGGGAGAGGGATGTCTGGGTCAATTTGCTTGGACTGCTACCCCCGCGACCCGACCCCGGATAAGCGGAAGAAAATGGATGGATGGATAGACCCCAAATAGTGGAATATTGGACGATTCGTTCTAACGAGTCTTAGTCGACTGCCAATCTCATAGTTGAATATTTGCATATGAAATGTGGATCATTCCATTCAAACCATGGGGGTGCTCAATGTCTAATTTTACATTATTTCCTGTTTCCTGTAAAAATAGTGTCTCATAAATCCTATTTTGATATAAATATAGACTTATTGAATGTAATTCTGAGAACAGCTCTTGAAGTGTTAAATCTCCTTAAAGTGGTAATTAAATCTCCCCTGGTAATTAAAGGTGGACTCTCCCATTTAGCGGGGACCTGTGGAGCAGACGTACCTCAGCTGGTCTTTAAATCTTTCTACGTTCATGGCAGCTCAAAATGTCAGGAAGTAAAACTTCAGTTGATCCTAAAAACTAGTGATGAAGATGAGGAGCAGCTTCATGAAGAGGGCTGTGAGATCAAGGATACCGGACCACACTAAAAACTGTACGGGGCCAAAAGAACCAGGAGGGATACCCAAAGCTGTCTGAAGCCTCAGAAACAATCCACAGCATCCCATCCACCTCCACATCATCAGAGAGGATATTCACAAAGACAGGATTTACAGTCAACAAAGACAGGAGCGCACTTCTGCCCGTACACACGATGGTTTTCCTCACGTACAATTTGAAAAGACTCAAGCGGACAAAGACGAGATGAAAGACTGTTTTACAAGGTTCTGTTAAGAGATTTAAAAACCCTTTAGCTGGTTCAGGTTTGATTTTGAACATTATTCAAATGTTTAGTCTTAAGTTGGACAGACTACCCTCTGCAGTGCTGCTCTCTGCTGTGTGAACACTGTTTAAATATCTCCTGATTCCTTACTCTATAGTGGAGCGTTGTTCCATGTTTAACAGATGGTGGCCTTATTTGAGTTTTCTCTCCTTCATCACCTCGTTGTTTTTGCAATATAGATTTAAAAAATCTAAGTTTTATACTTATAATATTCTGTTGTCCCTTTAACTTTAAGCTATGAGTCTCTTAATTGTAAAGGGTTATGTGTAATATTGTCATGTGGTCACCATCATGCAGACTTTGGGTCAATAAGGAAAAACAACAAACATTCCACTATTCGTCGACTATGGGCAAAATCTGATGAATCAGATTCAACTAAGCAAATCCTTAGTCGGGCTCACCCCTAATATTTAGAGTGTTGGTAACTACATAATAACAAACATTTGACTTCAAATGAGTCAAGCTTTTAGTTTTAAGACTCAGCTGACTTCTGTCCCAGAAATGAGGAAGTGGACGGTTGTTTCTGTGAGTTTTCAGTGTGCTTGTAATGGATCAGCATCTTTACTCCACACAAAAGTGGATGTTTCTGGTGCAGCATGAAGGGTTAGGGTTTTATTCCTGACCAGCTGGTAAAATGTACTGACTCACCGCTTTCTGCAGGTCTGTATCGATCCTCTTGTGCGCCTCTGAGACAAAGAGAAGGGATCAGTGTAAGGTTTCATTAATAAAGCACATCGTCACCCTATTAGAATAATGGCCTAAATCATTTCTTTAAAGGTGACATATCACGCTTTTTTCATCAACATATATTGGTCTAAGAGGTCCCCAAAACATGTCTTTAAAGTTTGTCTGCCTGAAAAACCCTCTTCTTCAGTCCTCCTTAGAACACTCTGTTTTCTCTCTGACCACGCCCCCTCAGGAAGTGGATGTGCCTCGGCTGTCCGGCACGTTGATCTAATGTTTACATGTTGGCTGAATATACACGGCTGCTCAGAGATCACGTTACTTCAACCCTCTGAAATCTGATCCAGAATCTGATCCTGACGGAGAGGCGCCTGCAGCAGGACCTTTCTGAAGGATTGGTCACAGATTTAGTGTTTCTTGTTGTTTTATTTGTCAGCATGTCGACGTGTGTCTTGGTACACAGCTACGAACATGTAGCTATGTGGCTATGCTAACTAGCGCTAGCACTTATCCATGATAAATAAAAATCATCCACTAGATCTTCAAATCTGCAGACGTGGGGAGTAAAACCGACCTCTGTGTTTATTAAGACAGCCTACAACTAGCATGCCTCCCTCCTAAGCTCCTTGTTAGCACACATGTGTGCAGGGAATGAAAAACGGAGGAGGGGTTGAGTTGTATTTTATACAGTCTATGGGCTGAATAAGCTCCGAGCTCTGACTTCCTGTTACAGACCGGATATTGTTGTTACGTAACAAAAACACGGAAGTCTGAAACGGCTGGTTTCAGCACACATTTACAGAAAGGTGGTGAAATCAGAACAGGGGCAGAATGGATTCTTTTCATTCTCAGAGGGGTTTGTAGACAGGGACACATATTTCAGGTAGAGAACCATTAAAAAGTCCATTTTGCATGATATGATATGTCACCTTTAAGTTTTTGGGAAAACACAAAAACCTTACCAAATGCAGAGCATATGATATTTATTAATCATGTCAATCAAAAAGGCCTTGACAGTGGATGACTGTTGACATACAGAGAACGTTGTGTGTGAAATATGTAACATTAAAGAATAAAGTGACTTTAAACCTGGCTTAAACTGCCCTTTCATTCCATAGTGCAAACTCCAAACTGAAATGACCCTGAGTTAAATTAAACAAAGGTCAGGTAAGTCAAACTGATCAGGAGGCAGTCCCTCTCCTCTCTTCTCCAGGTCTTCTTTGCTGGGTTTTTGTACCTATTCCAGGACTCTTCAGTTTGTCCCCTGAATCTTCATTCTCAGTCATCTTGATTTGCCTAACTATGTGGCAAACACTCGATGGGCATCACATGTTTCATGGACTGAAGGTCCTGGAACTTCCTCTCTGTGATCGGCAGAGCAAGAATCCTGTCTGTTGCTTCTTGAAGCAGCTGCCATCATGAAAGCTTGTTCAAGTGCCCAAGTCAGACATTTTATCCTAAAGAATCAAACATGTTGACTTAGGAGAAGAATAAAAAGGCCTAAGTCACCCTCTTGACACAGGGCCATTGTCCTATAGGACATAAAGAGCAGAATCCTTTCAACTAAGGATGAAGGAGGTTTCACTAGAGGTGGTCAGAATCATCAAGAGATGATTTAGGACAAAAACTCATTTCCTCAAAAAATGACTTATGCCATTATTTCAATAGGGTGATGATCTGCATATGTTGCATCAAAGTTTGTATTTACAACTACATGACTGAACACACACACTCACTGCGATCACTCTGCTCGATGAGCCGCTGGCAGTACTGGAAAGCTTTCTCTCTCAGACGCTCCTTTGGAGGCAGCAAACGGCTGGAGGAGGAAGTCGCTGAAACCATAGAGACCACCGAGCCGTCCACCTCCGACCGATCATCTGCAGGGAGAGATGTCAGAAAAAAACAAAAAGGAGATAACGAGAGCCCCAAAGCGTCCTTAAAAGAAAATCAGGATATATCTTCATCAAACTCAGAGAGATGTTCCCTTTGCCAGCTTGTTAAAAAGTTTGAACAGAGCAGAGGAGAGGAGCTTGATTCAGTTTGACATTCTTTAAAGTCTTTAAAGACAAACTGTGTGAGCGCACAGAAGAAAGAGAAGAGCAAAGAAAGGAACGTCTCGATCTGATACAGAGCAGTAATGAAGGAAAGGAAGAGTGTCTGATTTGAATCATTGCGGGAGTCTTAACTGCACCAATCAAGAAGATTCCCCTGTTCCCTTCACAGTGAAGTTTCACCGCAGAGACCCGAGTGTCTGATTCCAGCTCGCTAACATTTCACTAGCTGTGGTTAACATTATATTCTCTGCCACGCCACACTGCTGCTGCATCATGAGGTCATTCACCAGACTCCACGCTGTAATAGATAGGGGGCGATATTAAATGACAGCATGTCAAAGAACTGCTGATGTAAATGAGCTTGAAGCTAACTATTGTACGATGCAGCAAAAGGCAACAGGTCAGTTTAATACTTGAACACCTCTACAGATAATAGAAGAGTAAATAGTATGAGATCAGTGGACTGGTCAGTGTCCTCTCTGAGGCAGATCTTCATGAGCATACACTCTCTGAACAAACTGAACCACTCTCTGACTCTTCCTGTTTGTCATGGCGGTGTGAACTCTGCTGATTTAAGGAGGCTTGTACGTTGGAACAGCTCTAGTCTTCATTCTGATATCTAAGCTTTTTGGAAAACACACTTTCTGAATATTTGACCGGATCATACTGAAGCATGGGACTGCATGGCGTTTCTCTACAGGTACTCCAGCACCATCCAAACACATGCCCGCTGGGTTAATTGGTGATCTCAAAACCTCATGCCCACTAAGCCTGCCCGAAATCTGGATGTCATGATCGATGACCAGCTAACCTTCAGGGTTCATGTTGCCTCGATTGCTCGGTCCTGCCGTTTTTCCCTCTATAACATCAAGAGGGTCAGACCCTACCTGACAGAACACGCAACACAGCTCCTGGTTCAGGCTCTTGTAATGTCACGCATTGACTACTACAACTCTCTACTGGCAGGCCTCCCTGCATTCACAGTTAAACCTCTGCAGATGATCCAGAACAGCAGCAGCAGCACGTCTGGTCTTCAACCAGCCTAAGACAGCTCATGTCACTCCCCTGCTCATTCGCTACACTGGCTTCCAGTTGCAGCTCTCATCAGATACAAAACTCTAATCATGACTTACAAAGCAGGAACCAAAACCGCTCCAGTTTACCTGGAACCCCTCATCCAGGTCTACTGCCCTTCTCGCCCGCTACGCTCAGCCTCTGAAAAGCGCCTAGTGCTTCCAGCACACAAGGCCTCAAAATCACTAGCTGGACTCTTCTCTTCTGTTGTTCCTAAATGGTGGAATGAATTGTCCAACTCCATTCGATCTACTTTCAAAAGACAGCTAAAGACCCAGCTCTTTAGGAAGCACTATGCACTTATCTAGACTGTTCTCCACTGTTGTCCCCAGTGGCAGATCATGTCTTCCAGCTACAGTTGACTCACACTGTCCTGCTCTACTCTGGGAATCTGTGTTCAGGTCTGGAGTGACCCAGCACTTGGTACTTTGGTCATTATTGTGGTGATGTTAATTGTTGATGATGATAATGGACGGTCTTAAATTGTTTGGTTGCTTCATTGTAGATGTTCCTTATTTACTTTTGTGCATTGCCTTTACTCTGCTTGGCAGTACCTGCACCCAAATGGACTTGAAGCTCTTTGTTCCTCTTACTGATCTTGTTTCCTCTTGTCTAGATCTTTGCTTGTGTTCTTCTTGTTCTCGTATGTCCGTCGCTTTGGATAAAAGCGTCTGCTAAATGACATTGTAACATTGTAAACTGCCTGTAGGTGTGAGTGTGAGTGTGAGTGGGACAGCCCCGTGTGATTGACTGGGAACCTGTGCAGGTGTACCCTGCTCTCTTGTCCAATAACAGCTGGGATAGGCTCCAGCCCCCTTGGACCTCAAACGACGTGAGCAGGACAGATAAGTGGATCAATGTGCAGATATTACATTTACTGCAGTATTTATGAGAGGACTGGCTGCAGCCTCACAGGACTTCTGTATTCCTATAAAACCACCTGATGTAACTGTGCTGATGATCTCAGCCTGTAAGAGTCAAATGTTTGTATGTGTTGAATAAATAAGAGCCTAAAAAGCTTCATGAAACTTCTCCTCTTCACTTCTTTGAGCTTAAAGTTTGAAGAAATGTCGGCTGCTGAAGTCAAGACGAGAGATTATCCAGAGGGTTTGATTATTGATGCAATCACACTTTGAGGAAAAACATGAGCCATTAATCAGCATGAAGAGGAAACAATTAGAAGCACCGGGGATTAAAACGTGCACAAACCCGTGAAAGTTACATTTTGGAATCACAGCTGAGGATTTCATGTTAGCAGATTTTGCTGGATTATTTCAGGTGATGTGAGTTGACCCATGCTCCCCTGAAGTTTAAAACCTGCTTTTTTATCTTGCAGATCTTGTAGCGTCTGAAAAGCACAGGCATGCAGTGGAGGTCCACAAAGCACAAGTCTTACCATTTGAGAAGGAGTGGGAGTGTGAGAGGGAGAGGCTGAGCTGCAGCCTGTGAGCTGGAGACGATGAAAACAAACAGCAGGTCATCCACGACGGCTGCCACGAATACAGGGTTTAAACTCTGAGGCTGACCTTGTCGTACCAAGAAATACATCCAAACCCTAGACTGGAGGCAGAAAGTCAAGTCTGAGGTGATGTCATACCTGTGTCTGCGGTGGTGTTGCCGTTGGAAACAGAATGATGCGCGAGGAGCCAGTGGCGGAGCAAGGAGAAGGAGTATACGTTCATCCACTGGTCGTCAGTGAAGCCCTGACCCACACACAGCACAGTGAAGAAGTCTCCTGACACCGCCCCGTCCAGCTCTGCTATCGGCACCGGCTAACAGGAAACACAAGTCATCAACTACTCACCAAAATTAAAGCTAGTTTCACTCAGTGGTAGAGCCAGCACCCTGCGTTTAGAGGCTGCCAAACTGTCCTGTTAAAGTAAGGCCCCCCCAGCCCCTCCAAGAAGACTCTAAAACCCTTACCATCAGTATATGTGCACATGTATTTGTCTTTGACTATCTGATATTGTCACAGAAATAAGGAAAACGTTGGGGGTATTTTGCTTACCTGGCGTGTCCTTGGCCCTGTGAAGAATCCTCCTGAAGAAGCCCCTCCCCCCTGAGTGATGCTAGCATAACGCAGCCAGTCAACAAACTTCTTACTCAAGAGGGTCACATGATCTGTTGCAAGTCAGGAGGAGAAAAAGAAACAATGTGTGAAACAACTTGAAGGTGTTTATGTGCTTTTAGATCTCTTCATCGTTGTTTTAAAGGTGACATATCATGCAAAATTGACTTTTTAATGGTTCTCTACCTGAAATCTGTGTCCCTGTCTACAAACCCCCCGAGAATGAAAAAAATCCATTCTGCCCCTGTTCTGATTTCTCCACCTTTCTGTAAATGTGTGCTGAAACCAGCCGTTTCAGACTTCCGTGTTTTTGTTACGTAACAACAATATCCGGTCTGTCACGGAGTCAGAGCTTGGAGCTTGTTCAGCCCATAGACTGTATAAAATACAACTCAACCCCTCCTCCGTTTTTCATTCCCTGCACACATGTGTGCTAACAAGGAGCTTAGGAGGGAGGCATGCTAGTTGTAGGCTGTCTTAATAAACACAAAGGTCGGTTTTACTCCCCACGTCTGCAGATTTGAAGATCTAGTGGATGATTTTTATTTGTCATGGATAAGTGCTAGCGCTAATTAGCATAGCCACATAGCTACATGTTCATAGCTGTAGCTGTAGCTGTAGCTGTGTAGCAAGACACACGTCTACATACTGCCAAATAAAACAACAAGAAACACAGAATCTGTGACCAATCCTTCAGAAAAGGTCCCGCTGCCTTTCTGGCAGAGGTCAGTTTTACTCCCCACGTCTGCAGATTTGAAGATCTAGTGGATGATTTTTATTTTCATGGATAAGTGCTAGCGCTAGTTAGCATAGCCACATAGTTACATGTTCGTAGCTGTGTACCAAGACTCACGTCTACATGCTGACAAATAAAACAACAAGAAACACTAAATCTGTGACCAATCGTTCAGAAAGGTCCTGCTGCAGGCACCTCTCCGTCAGGATCAGATTCTGGATCAGATTCAGAGGGTTGAAGTAACGCGAACTATGACCAGCCGTGTATTCAGCCAACATGTAAACATTAGATCAACTTGCTGGACAGCCGAGGCCACATCCACTTCCTGAGGGGGCGTGGTCAGAGAGAAAACAGAGTGTTCTGAGGAGGACTGAAGAAGAGGGCTTTTCAGGCAGACCAAAATCTGATTTCAAAGTGTTTTTTTGAGCATAAACTTTAAAGACATGTTTTGGGGACCTCTTAGACCAATATATGTTGATGAAAAAAGCGTGATATGTCACCTTTAAAAGCTGGAAGAGAGAAACAGCATCTCGTTTTTCCTGTATGTCTCGTATATACAGTGAAAAATTGACAATAAAAACCTTTGAATCTTTGAATCTCTTGTTACCTTCAGTGAGGCTCTCAGGGCTGTGTGTGAGGATGGTGTTGAGGACAGGCAGTGTGTGTGACAGAGACTGAGACGACCCCTCTGACTGTCGGCCTTCCAGACCTTGAAGGAGCTGGGCACAAAGAGACGACAGATCGGCTCTGGATCCGGCCTGAAGGTTGAAATAGAAACACAGAAATCAGCCCCTCGATGTGACTTTGATTCCTGTTTTGTATTTTTTTTTTAACAATATCTTTATTGACTTTTCCATCTACATTTTGCATTACACAGACATAAATATTACATCATCATTTTGTAATACAAAAGTCATTTTTTTGTTATTTTTTCCCAAACAAACAAAACACCCCTCCCCACCCACATTCATCCCTCTCTCAAAGTCTGTTAATCACACACGACATAATCTCTGTTACATTTAAAGGAACCTTGAATAAAGGAAAAGAAGGAAGGAAAAGAAGGGTTCAATTCTGGCTTTACTGGCAGAGGGATACAGTGAGCGTCAGGTTGCTTCCATCCTTAAAATTTCTAAGACGGCTGTTCATAAGAACAAGGTCACGCAGCAGACATTGGGGACAACAAAGCTACAGACCGGCAGAGGGCGAAAACGACTCTCCACTGACCGGGATGACCGTCAACTCATTCGAATGTCACTCAACAACCGTAGGATGACATCAAGTGACCTACAAAAAGAATGGCAAATGGCAGCTGGGGTGAAGTGCACGGCAAGAACGGTTCGAAACAGGCTCCTAGGGGCAGGGCTCAAGTCGTTCAAAGCAAGAAAAAAGCCCTTCATCGATGAGAAGCAGAGGAGAGCCAGGCTGGGGTTTGCAAAAGACCATAGAGGACTATTTCTCTGAGTGAATTTTAGGAGAAACTAATGAGAACAATTTGACACTTGAATGAGGCTGAAGTGAGAATCTAAATTTTGTCTCCAGAGACTTCGAAGAGAAAGCCTTGAGCAGTAAAATGTTCCTTTGGGTTCTCCCAAAACAGACTACACGTTGTTTGACTTTCCAAATCTCCTGGTACTCTTGTAGAGATTTTTCACACCACATTTGTTGTGCCAACTACTTTAGAGGCAATGTTCAGCCCCTTTGAAACCTTTCATTGAAGTCCCAGGTGAAATATGAGCATTCTGTTAACATTTCTACACACCTGAGAGAGCAGCAGGGCTGCAGCATGGCTGTTCATTAGGGAGATGTTCTCCTGGTTGTACTTCACTTCCTGACCAGAGGGGGGCAGTGTTTCTCTGAGCACAGCCGAACTCAGCACCTGAAGTTGCTCTGCAGGTGACGATAGAAGAGCTATGATCCTCTTCTCAAGCTCTGGAGGCAACCTGAGCGATGACAACAGAACCAACGTAAGTAAGATGTGTATCTTTTGTATATCATGTTGTTTCTTTTGACAAACACAGTTCATTTACAGGCCAGGTGAGATCACAAACACAGGTGTGAACAAAAAGGTGAAAGAAATGAAGCCGAGGATGACCCAGAGTGTGACAGGCTTCTTACGTCTTCATGTACTTGTTGGCAGAGAGGATGAGGAGCAGTCTCTGCAGGGAGTCAAATGTTTCATGGCCGAGCTCGTTCCCCTGAAGGAGCTTCACGAGTCTACTGTAAAACTTCTGCAGCTCAGACTCCTGGATCTCTCTGGAAAACACAAACAGAGCACCTGGTGATATCTCAGAGAAGTATATGACGACCTGTGAGTGACGACCATCAGGTGGAGTGAACACATATGAATGAACCTGGTTAGCTTCATTTTGGAGGACAAATTAAACTGATTCATTCTCATGAGTTTCTTTGTTGTTCATATGAAACCACAGGTTGTGAGGTGTGTGTTTTCCTGCTTCCTGTAGTTTTCAGAGCTGAAACCCTGTTAGTGTCACAGCAGGGCAGGAAGCGGTACAACCTTTGTTTTTGTTTTGCAGCTCTAAGATAAAAAAAGGGTCAAAGACAGGTTTTTAATATTTCTGTTTCCTCAAACGAAAGTGAGGATCCTTCCTCTTTCTCTCTTAAAGATAAAGACTCACTTAATAACTTTAAACAAGATAGTATGGCTTTATTAAAGCTAGAGAAAGTAAGATCCTCACTCCAACATTCAAATGCACAGTTTATTGAAGTTTGGGGACCCTTTCTGAACTCTGTACACAAAGCTTTAAAACCAGGATTCAGATGCAGCTTCATCATCTCTCTCTTCCAGATGTACAACTAGGTCTTTAATGGGACTGGGGAAAGTATTTCACGGTATCACTGGAAGTGACAGGGTAGGGATTGTTTTATAATGGTTGTTGTTGTTGTTTTTGTTTTCCTTTATATTTTCTTTAACCTAAAAAGCAAAACAGTAACACAGGCTGTTGTTGTATGTCCGTGCTTCACTTAGTTACCATGTGCAGTTATTGGGTTTTCTCTCTTTGTGCATGTCTCTCACTTTTCCCATGTAGATGTGACTGCTAACAGCGTTTGGTGTTTATTAATAACATTATTACTGTATATAAACATGTTAACATTATTACTGTATATAAACATGCAAACCTTATTATCAATCAATCAGACTTTATTAATAAAGCGCCTTGCATACAATGACATAGTAACACAAAGTGCTGTACATAAAAACAACTTCAAACAGAATAAATTCAGAAAA
The DNA here is from genome assembly GCF_009762535.1 of Notolabrus celidotus. Taxonomy (NCBI): domain Eukaryota; kingdom Metazoa; phylum Chordata; class Actinopteri; order Labriformes; family Labridae; genus Notolabrus; species Notolabrus celidotus. The sequence continues at coordinate 66,150 of NW_023260062.1, forward strand.
AGATCCCAATCCAAAATCCTAAGGTTAAGAACACAATATATGCAAAAATAGTAATAAATAATAATAATAAAAATAATAATAAAAATAAATAAATGAAAAATAAAACGAACTGAGGAAACGCTCTCATGATATCTTAATGAGGAAACACTGGAGGTAAAATAAAATGTTAAAACTCAAAACAGGAAATTAAAATCACCAAAATAAAATAAATTTCTAAGATATTAAAACACTAAAATATTAGACAATTAAAAGAACATAAGATGCTACACTTAAAATAAATAAATAAAGTAGAATAAAAGACAGGCAGACAGACAGGCAGGCAGGCAGACAGGCAGACAGACAGGCAGGCAGGCAGGCAGACAGACAGAGACAGACAGGCAGGCAGGCAGACAGACAGACAGACAGACAGACAGAGACAGACAGGCAGACAGACAGGCAGGCAGACAGGCAGGTAGACAGGCAGAGACAGAGTCAGGCAGGCAGGCAGACAGACAGACAGACAGACAGACAGACAGAGACAGACAGGCAGACAGACAGGCAGGCAGACAGGCAGGTAGGCAGGCAGAGACAGAGTCAGGCAGGCAGGCAGGCAGGCAGGCAGGCAGACAGACAGACAGAGACAGAGTCAGGCAGACAGAGACAGAGTCAGGCAGACAGGCAGACAGACAGACAGAGACAGAGTCAGGCAGGCAGGCAGACAGACAGAGACAGAGTCAGGCAGGCAGGCAGGCAGACAGGCAGGCAGGCAGGCAGACAGACAGGCAGGCAGGCAGACAGGCAGACAGGCAGGCAGGCAGGCAGGCAGGCAGGCAGACAGGCAGGCAGACAGGCAGGCAGGCAGGCAGGCAGGCAGGCAGGCAGGTAGACAGGCAGACAGGCAGACAGACAGGCAGACAGACAGGCAGACAGGCAGACAGACAGAGACAGAGTCAGGCAGGCAGGCAGACAGACAGACAGACAGACAGGCAGGCAGGCAGGCAGACAGACAGGCAGGCAGGCAGACAGACAGAGACAGACAGGCAGACAGACAGGCAGACAGACAGGCAGGCAGGCAGGCAGGCAGGCAGGCAGGCAGACAGACAGGCAGGCAGGCAGACAGACAGAGACAGACAGGCAGACAGACAGGCAGGCAGACAGAGACAGAGTCAGGCAGGCAGGCAGACAGACAGAGACAGAGACAGAGTCAGGCAGGCAGGCAGACAGACAGAGACAGACAGGCAGGCAGGCAGACAGACAGACAGAGACAGAGTCAGGCAGGCAGGCAGACAGACAGAGACAGACAGGCAGGCAGGCAGACAGACAGAGACAGAGTCAGGCAGGCAGGCAGGCAGGCAGGCAGACAGACAGAGACAGAGTCAGGCAGGCAGGCAGACAGACAGACAGACAGACAGACAGGCAGGCAGGCAGGCAGGCAGATAGGCAGACAGGCAGACAGGCAGGCAGACAGGCAGGTAGACAGGCAGACAGGCAGGCAGGCAGGCAGGCAGATAGGCAGACAGGCAGACAGACAGACAGACAGACAGATATACAGATATACAGGCAGGCAGGCAGACAGACAGACAGATATATATATATTGATAGACAGACAGTTTGTTTTCATTGAAATGTTTCTTACCTTGCTTGTTTGATTAAACTCTCTGAGCCGTGAGAATACATTTTAACTCTGCTGCTGCTTCTGCTGCTGTCTGCAGCGGAAGGTAAACAGTGTGCACGCAAATGAAGCCCGGACAGAAATCACATGACCATGATTTCAGTTCCGCCTTCCGGGGCACGCGCGTGCCTGTCTCAATCGTGGATTTCCGCCAGCTGTCGGCAGGGATCGACTCTTATTGGAGTCTATTGGCGCACAGGACGTTGCTGTCACGATGAGTTCAGAACATTCCTGTTTATAAATCATTAGTTTATTAAATGCTTTGACTTTCTGACCACGGGATCACGTGACTCTTCAACCCTCCTGTTATGTTTGTTTCTCAGGGACAGCAATAATGTTCCTGGGTCACTTTGACCCGGGGAATATTTAATAATTCAAAAGTGTCAGAACCCAAAAAAATCCCAATTTACATTTTTTAAAATCTCATTATTAACTCCATTACTAACCATTTAAATCAATATTTAGTGCATTGGTGTTCTTTAATTCTCACAGATCATAGTTCAAAGAGGATAATTCTGTCAATGAATGTTAAAACTTTTTTTTAATGTACATTGGAAAGTGATTGGGGTGAAATATGTCACACAGTTGCAAAGAAACATTTAGTATTTCACACCCCAGACTCCTTTTAGCCTTTACTTTGACTGCAGGGTCAAATTGACCCACAAACAGTAGCTATCTATTATAAACATGCATCTTGTGGTGTATTGTATTTTCTCAAATGTCAAATTATGATTAATATCATTTATCCATGATTTAAATGATGGAGGATATTTCTCTTTCCATTTAAACAGTATCTGTTGACGTGCAAGGAGAGACTCAAAAACTATGTAGTTTGTATTCTGACAGTAGATATTGATCAAATAAATAAATAGGACTCCATAATTCTTATTATAACATTTTAATTTGATTGTATCACAAATACAATTCATATTAATGTATGTTTCAAAAAAGGCAGTTATGATGAGGTTAGGGTTAGGGTTAGGGTTTAGGGATCCCGGTTCAGTGCACTGGCCATTGCAGCTCTCCACCAGGGTTAGGCTCTACTTCTCAATGAGGCCTTGGGGATGGAGCGTGCCCAGTCTGGGGATCCAGAGACACTCGGCCCCTCTGTCTCTGAGCAACGCTCCACTTGGGATTCGACTCCAGGACCGAGGCCCGGAGGGCGTCCCACCATGGGAGGAGGAAGTGTCCCACCACCAGGGTATGGCTCTCCCTCCATCTCAAAAAATTGTGTCTGTGCTGGGTCAACCTCACCAGGATCGTGTTCCCTGTCTCCCCCACATATTGTGTCCCACAGGTAGCACAGGATATCAGGTACACACAATTCCTGGTGTGAGGGCTTCCCTGCATCTGCACTTTAAAAAATGTTTCATTTTGTTTATTTTGCAGCCAGGTTTGGTGCTTTAAAAATTGCCCGTGACCCCCTGGATGCAGAGGTCAACAAAGGCTGGAGTTTTGCCCTTACCAGGTAGGACTGGAGGTTTCTGTTCTTCCTATATGCTGCAATAATCCTCCTGTTTTGCAGCACCTCTGTCCCTCCAATGATGGAATTAAAATTGTTCCTGACCCCTCTCACTAATTTCACAGTGGAGGGTGAATGTGTAGAGACAAAGGGGAGGATTGGAGAGGCCTGTGTGGGCCTAGTCTCCTGGGTACCCTCTTGTGGCCAAAGCTGAGAACAGCGTTTTAGTAGCCTGTTTAAAATCCCCTTTGTCACTACAGATCCTGTGAAATCTTAACAGCTGAGACTTCACCAGCCCAGCGAAGGTGTGTTGTGGATGGTGGCTTGTCTTATAGAGCAGAGCATGAGTGTCTGTCTCCTTAAAGAACACCTTCACATCCAGTCTGTTTGTCTCCTGGCGAACCAACACCTTTATAAGTTGTGGTGTCCAGGAAATCCACAGACGTGAAGCTGGCGGTGGATTTCAGCATGATGGATTTATTATGGTGATTGAGAGTGTGCAAGAAATGTTTTGAAATCCTCCTCTGAGTGGGGCCAGACCCCCCCAGATATCATCCAGATACCTGAGGTAATGGAGAGGTTTCTTACTGCAGGAAGCTAGGGCTGATTTCTCCCATTCTGCCATGAAGATATTGGCATATGCTGGGGCAAATGTCTTGCCCATAGTGGTGCCTTTAATCTGCAGGAAGAACTCTCCATTAAAGACAAGGTCATTTGGGGTCAGATTAATCTCTAATAATTGAATTAACTCCTTGTCTGTTCTTTTTTAGTTTGGATTTGCCCTCCTGTATGTTGATGTTCGAAGAAAGGTACTTTATTGATCCCCAGGGGGGAATTCAATTTTTCACTCATGCTGTTTTTTGGACATGCTACACATACAGTTTTTTTGGTATATACATACAAATGCACACACATGCAGTGAACATGCTTAGGGAGAGATGTCGGAGTGAGGATACTGCTGTCGACGCGCAGTTGGGGGTTTGGTGCTTTGCTCATTGCCTTTCACTCTGATGGTTGTCGGTTCAAATCCCAGTAAGGACTTCCAATAAGAGACTAAAATAAAACAGTTTCCTCACTTTGTGATTGAGTGGTGCTTTTATACAACTACAACAAGGTGGTCGACTGAAAAGACCTAAAAAGGCACTCCCTGCCAGGCGGCTCTGTGGTGTTGTGGATATGACGGCCACCTTTCCATGGAAGGATCCTGGGCTCAAATCCCAGACATGCACTGCCCATGGGAGATGGAATTAGAACACTTTCCTCACACGGTTATAATAACTGTGCTTTTGAAGTACGATATACAAATGGTGAATGCAGAGGTCTGCGCCTTAAAATCTAGTAAAATCCTTTTAAAATCAACACGAAAAGAAACAGGCAGCCAGTGTAAAGATTTTAAAGGTGACATATTACGCTTTTTTCATCAACATATATTGGTCTAAGAGGTCCCCAAAACATGTCTTTAAAGTTTATGCTCAAAAAAACACTTTGAAATCAGATTTTGGTCTGCCTGAAAAACCCTCTTCTTCAGCCCTCCTCAGAACAGTCTGTTTTCTCTCTGACCACGCCCCCTCCGGAAGTGGGTGTGGTCTCGGCTCTCCGGCACGTTGATCTAATGTTTACATGTTGGCTGAATATACACGGCTGCTCACAGATCACGTTACTTCAACCCTCTGAATCTGATCCAGAATCTGATCCTGACGGAGAGGCGCCTGTAGCAGGACCTTTCTGAACCATTGGTCACAGATTTAGTGTTTCTTGTTGTTTTATTTATCAGTATGTAGACGTGTGTCTTGGTACACAGCTACGAACATGTAGCTATGTGGCTATGCTAACTAGCACTAGCACGTATCCATGATAAATAAAAATCATCCACTAGATCTTCAAATCTGCAGACGTGGGGAGTAAAACCGACCTCTGCCAGAAAGGCAGCGGGACCTTTTATAAAGGATTGGTCACAGATTTAGTGTTTCTTGTTGTTTTGTTTATCAGTATGTCGACGTGTGTCTTGGTACACAGCTACAGCTACGACATGTAGCTATGTAGCTATGCTAACTAGCTCTAGCACTTATCCATGATAAATAAAAATCATCCACTAGATCTTCAAATCTGCAGACGTGGGGAGTAAAACCGACCTTTGTGTTTATTAAGACAGCCTACAACTAGCATGCCTCCCTCCTAAGCTCCTTGTTAGCACACATGTGTGCAGGGAATGAAAAACGGAGGAGGGGTTGAGTTGTATTTTATACAGTCTATGGGCTGAACAAGCTCCGAGCTCTGACTCCGTGACAGACCGGATATTGTTGTTACGTAACAAAAACACAGAAGTCTGAAACGGCTGGTTTCAGCACACATTTACAGAAAGGTGGAGAAATCAGAACAGGGGCAGAATGGATTTTTTTCATTCTCGGGGGGTTTGTAGACAGGGACACATATTTCAGTTAGAGAACCATTAAAAAGTCCATTTTGCATGATATGTCACCTTTAAAATAGGCCTGATGTGTGCTTCTGGTCTTCGTTGAAACTCTTGCTGCTGCATTTTGTATTAATTGCAGTTTGTTAATTGTGTTCTTTGGGAGACCAGAAAGGAGACCATTGCAGTAGTCCAGCCTGCTGGTTATAAAACGGTGCATTAGTCTCTCTGTGTTGCCCAGAGAGAGAAAACAAATGAAATGTTTAGAGTACAAGATTGTTTGTTTGTTTCAATTGCCTTATTCTTTTTGGATTTTTTTGTTGAGGTAGTCTTTTTCTCTTTGTTGTATCTTATACACAAAGTACAAAAAATAAATGTGTTCCCTTTAAAAAAACGAAAAGAAAAAAAGCGAGCTGACGTGGAAAGTGAATCAGCCGGACTTTCCTTCCTCATTTTCTACTACATCATCACTGTTTTCACATTTCTCTTCAAACTCCAGCAGAGTCATTCAGAAATCAGATAGTCAGAGAAAACCCTGAGGAGGGGAGGTTGTTGTGGTTTCCTTCCTGCTTTCAGATCCTCGACTCTTCTTTCTTTCTTTTCTGTCTAAAACTGAACCTGAGTGAATTTCCTCTCTCTCTCTCTCTGTCTGCGCTCACTCTTCACCGTAAATGTAAACTGGAGATTTTGGGGGTTAGACCGCATCCTGAGACAGTCTGAGTCTGTGACGACACAGACGAGTTGTATATTGATTCATATAGAAAGCTCAAAGTTAAATGTGATGAATGGAATCTTAAACATGCTGTTTCTCTAAAGTTTGAAAATGAGGAGGGAGGTCAATGATGCAGCACTGCAGTGTTTTTTAGTTTCCAGCCTCTTTGAATTTGAGCACAGTCAGCATTTTTAACATGGCCAAGGGTCAAAGTGAAGATGTGAGTTTTTTTAAATTTCAATCTCTAATTTGTTTTTACCTCAAAATGAACTAAATCTTCAAACAATTAAATAAATACAAACCCTTGAATTAACTAACCCTACCTCTGAACAACACAACTGATGGGCTCAAACACATTAAGAAGGCAAGTCATTCTACAAATGAACTCTTGACAAGGCTCATGTTCATTAGAAACCAGTCCAGGAGACCACTTCATGAAGCGGACTGAGAGAATACCAAGAGTGTGCAAAGCTGTCATGAAGGAAAAAGGGGGCTACTTTACAGAATCTAAAATATAAAACATATTCTGCTTTGTTTAACACTTTTTGGTGAATTAAATAATTCCATATATGTTCTTTCATAGTTTTGATGCCTTCAGTATTAATCTACAGTGTTTACAATAATTCAAATAAATACAAACCCTTGATTTTGAAGTTTTGAAACTTTTGACTGGTAGTGTAAATTAACACTTTTTGTGTTTTTTAAAGGGAAAGCAGAAATGTATACACTCTATAAAATGACTGTAACAAGTTAAAGTCCTGTGTTAAAAGTGCTGCTTCAGTTAAACCAGAAAATGTCTTTGATGAAGAAAATAAATATTGTTTTATTCTGCAATTAAATTAGATTGGATTATTAGATTGCATTAAATGTGCAATGTGCAGCTTGGTATTCATTTGACCTGTTTTTAGCCGATTGAGATGAGAGATCCCTTTCCTGAAGGAGATCATTTGATTTTAAAACAGGATTGTTTCAGGCAAATCATGTCACCTAAAAACCTTCTTCCCCATCTCAGTTCAGACTTTAGTGACGACAAATTGCACCACATCCAACGAACGGCGTTTGTGAATTTCATCCTTCAAAGTGAAGAAAGAAGTGATAAACGGTGGTCCAGAATTTCTCCCTGAACTGCTTCTTAAAGGAAGATTAAACGAGCCGGAGCATCCTTAGAGCAGTCTCTATGACTTCAGAATATAGACTATAAAAACAAACTCATCACACTGGACGAACACAAATACATTAAATACAGAACTAAAACACAGAATTACTTAGAAAAACACAAGATTATTGTTCCTGGTGCATTCATGCAAAATTAGGATTGTTCTGTTTTGCAGGAAACTGCGACTTGTGATCATTTCCTTTGTGATTTATCTGCTAAACATAAACTCAATGAGCTGAATGTTTGCTTTGTAAAACCTGGAAATAGTCAGAAATGGACTCTTCATATTGCAACTGCCTAAACCTTTAAATTATTTTCTTTTTTTAAACATTCAAACTAGAGATTGGATCAACTTCATTGAAAATGTGCAATGTGCAAATTAAATAATTCCATATATGTTCTTTCATAGTTTTGATGTCTTCAGTATTAATCTACAGTGTTTACAATCATTCAAATAAATACAAACCCTTGAATGAGAAGGTGTTTCCAAACTTTTGACTGGTAGTGTAAATCAAAAACCACAAAAATACATCTTTAGAGCTGAAAAACTTAAAGACTATAATTAAACTATACCCTCATAAATATGTATACATATGGGGTGAGAATGCACGTTTTGTTTCTGAAACAGCAGCAAAGAAACACTTCTTAAGATTAGAAACACTTGTGTAGTCTCAGGTCCTCCTCTTCCATACAACTCACCCTCCCACCTGCTCGCTTCACCACCATGGGGTCGAGAGCCTTCAGCCGCTCGGCCACCCCCACCACCTTCAAATCCTGTCTCAAAATCTCACCTTTACCGCCAAGGCTACTCGCTTTAATCCGTCTCCCTGGGACTGGAATGACTTCCCCTCCCCCCTTTAATTTTTCTAGTATTGTATCTTTATTCTAATGTATGTATTTATTTACTGTTGAGTGTTGCTTTTATTATTGTTATGTTGTAAGGTGACCTTGGGTGTCCAGAAAGACGCCTATAAATAAAATGAATTATCATTATTATTGTTATTATTATTAAAGCTCCTGTAGGGAGTTTTTAGCTGGTTATGCAACAGGCTGAAATGAACATTGATGTCTCCGTATGACCCGCAAGAACAAACAAGACCATCAGCAACAAGACCTGTCGAGACCAGGAAAAAAACTGAGTGGAGGACCCATGTGCAGGAAATAAAGATTTAATAATGAAAGAACAAAAGGTACAAGCAAAACTTACTGAAATGTCAAATCAACTGAACTCAAAAGAATAAGGATAAGGGAACACAAGAAAGACTTACAATGATCCAACAGTACAGATAATACAATACTAATATATTCTAACAGAGAATAACAGGGAAAAAATAAACGTAATCATCGACTCATGACAAGACCATAGACTGTATAAATATGGACGTAGTATCCGTGACGTCACTCATCTGTTTCTGAAGAGCTGTTTTGAGGCCAATCGGCGGCGGCAGCCATATTGCTTCTGTGGAGCCTGTGTGACGTAAAGAGGCGGAGTTTGAGCCTCCTAGCCAACAGCTGCAGTGTTCCCACAGTCAGCTGTGCCTCTCATTGGAAGACTTGTAATCTCAATATCTTCTAAATTCACCCCCCTCACAGTGTGTGCTGATCAAGAAATGAGCTATCCAGACTACACTGGTCTTTTGAACCAGGCTGTAAACATGTTTATTTCTGCTGTAGAGATCGGCTTTTTCCCATTCACGCGTATGTGACTGAGCCAGCCTCAAGCGGATCCTCGATGAACTGCAGCTTTTAACACTTCCGCATTGGACTCATATTTTCAGACCGGAGGTTGCCGCTTGGACAAGACCGATCATTTCTGTACAGTAACTTTTAAAGTCTGAAACCAGCATCAGGGGGGGAACATGTCAGAAGAGCACACTGAAGAAACAGCCTCTTTACTTTTAATTTTACAATGGCAAATATTCAATGGCGGTTCAACAGGGGCCAGTGCTCCACCACACCAGTTTATGGGCGGAACACATGCGTGTGGCACTTGGTTCCAGTCCCTTAGAGCGCTAAGGGACTCATGTTGAGTGTAAACATCCAAACATCTGCTGTCAGTCTGCATGTTGATCTAGTACACAGCCCTTCTCAGTCTCTTTTGTCAGGGTTGAATGTGTCCCTCTGACAACACCCTTGGCCCCAGCCTGGCCCCCCCACAGTAAAATTGGTCTAGAACCACCACTGCAAATATTCACAATGAGTGACAAAGAAAGCTTGATAAGATATCTATGAGAAAACACAACTATGACATGTACGGGACAAAATCAACAAAGATGTAAGAGGCACAGCTTTGTCTACAACGCTATAGAGCAGGGGTGTCCAAAGTACGGCCCGGGGGCCAATTGTGGCCCCAGGTCCATTTATTTATGGCCCCAAGCCTCCATCTTAAATTGTGTTATTTATAGCAAAGAAATTAATCACAGTTTCTTTCTACAAACAAAACTAAAGTCAATCCAGAAACGTCTCAAAAAGCTTCATATGGACTACCTGTCTAAAGCCAAAGCTCTGGGAATTCTGCAAAGCGGCAATAAAGAAGAAACACAAGAACTCTTAAAGTTGACAGGTTTTCAAATTAATGTGATGTGAAAATGTTCTTGATGAACACTAAAACCTCAGAAGACACAAAAGAAAATTGTGAAATTGTGCAGAAAAGGCAAAATTTGGTGCATCAAAAATGTTCAGAACTCAGGAAAACAATTATTTTGTACTTAAAATGTTGCCTGCTTGTCAGAAAGGTCTTAAAAACCACATAAAAAAGAAGTGTGATGAAATCTAGATCAGGATCCTGCCATAGGAAAATAATGATACAATACTTTTCCCACATTGCCGGACCCTAATGAGAAACATTTTCCTCCAGAAGAAGATAACGTTTGCTCATGTGTACATGGCTTGTGGAGAGCTGAGGACTACCTAGTTACTGATTTATTGAGACAAAATTTAAAATGATTGTTATTAAATGAATATTTCATATATAACTTTTGGGATTCCTAAGTCTCAGTAGGAGCCACTGGCTCTGAGGTATTCTGACAACATCATATGTGGCCCTCTTTGAAAAAAGTTTGGACCCCCCTGCTATAGAGAGTTCCTTATGTAAGCTTTAAAGGGTTTGTTATGATGACTATTTTACAGAATTCCAAAATACTTTGAAATAAAATGAACTGACATGAATTGATTAGTTGCTTTGCATGGCGCTTAATTAGAAAGCAAATATAGCACGTGTGTGATCATTGTGACAGAATATTTTCTATTTGAAAGGATGTGAAAGAAGTGTCTCCACTTTATAATTTGTTTTGTGATTGTAGAAACATCTTCAGCTTTAAAAACACTATTAAAATAAAGAGTTTATCATAACTGACCTTTGTAAGGTTTAAAACTCTTGAAAAAATATCATGTTCAGGTTACAGTTTCCTGTGATTTATCTGTGAATGATACGATTGTAAAAACCTCATAAACTTATAAACAGCTCTTATGAATGAAGGTTTTTTAAAAGGGGAAAAAAACATAACAAGAATGACTAAAAATAATCAATTTCAAAGAAAATAGTTCCTTTAATAGGGGTGTTATATTGAAAACTTTAAGAAGTTTGAACCTTTAATGATGGCTTCAAATAGTCCATGAATGTTTCAGGTTACAGCTTCAAAAACACAAGCAGATACTATGAAGTAAGTTGATTTTAATATCAATCATTAGCAGCAAACATTCACATAAAAATACCAACAAATCAGCTGTTTAGTGTAATGAAGGTTTAAGGCAGTGACATCATCCTGGCAATGTGTCCATTCAAAGAGTGTCAAAATGATCTTCTGACAGAAGTCTTCCTAATGTTTTCCTCAGAATAACAGCGTCAGTGTTTGTATTTCTTGTGCTTGTGTAACTGTTGTTCTTGTGGTGTTTTGAGTCATAGTAAGACACCTTACACTGTCAAGGTGTTTGTGGGTAATCGAGGGTGGGGGCGAGTAGGGGAAATTCTAACTGAAAATGTTTTTTTTTTTTCTCTGAACTTTGCTTTGTTGACATCAGAATTTCTGTTTCTGTCTGCAGATTGAAAATGTATTTAAACCACCAGATGACAGATGCTCAGCAGAACCACAACAACCAAGAACCAGCTCAACACCTGGACCAGCATCTTCAAGGACCGACTCCTGACACACATCGTGAGTTTATTTTTCTGTGTTTGTGTTTCAGATATTAATAATTCCTCGTCGATAGACAGAAAGACATTTTTACGAAGCAGCTTGAATTTAAGATTAAAATGTTTAGTGAAGCAGAATTTATAAAACCTGATGTTAATTCAACGGTTTAACCCTCCTGTTGTGTTCGTTTCTCTGGAACAGCAATAATGTTCCTGGGTCAATTTGACCCGGGGTATATTCAATTATCCAAAAGTGTCAGAACCCCAAAAAATCCAATTAGACATTATTTTTAATCTAATTTTTAACTCCATTACTAACCATTCAAATCAAGACTTAGTCCATTGGTGTTCTTTAATTCTCAGATCATGGTTCAATGAGGATAACTCACTTGTTTTTCATTTAGAATAATGTTAAAACTTGTTTTAATGTACATTAGAAAGCCCTAAATATAAATACAATAGTTTTACATGACAGAGATTTTTGTTTATTTTATTTTACATTATTATTATTATTTTTATGGAGTGATGTTGATAAATTAACACGGCACCTCTTCTGCCCAGATTTGTATGCTGCATTTAGCTGGTTTGGAGGCAAATATTGCCTAAAATAGACTTTTAAAAAGGGTCAATTTGACTCGCAACATAACAGGAGGGTTAAACAATTACAGCTTAAACCATCAGTAGAGTCATCACAAAGTAAAGAGCTATTTTTATAACCATAATTGAAGCCAATTAAAAACTTAATCATATCAGTTTTAGATATTTGGTATTTTTTATTTTCCCTTTAATGATTTTAAGGTGTTTGAATGTTTAAAAAAAGAAAATAGTTTCAAGGATTAGGCAGTTGCAATATGAAGAGTCCATTTCTGACTATTTCCAGGTTTTACAAAGCAAACATTCAGCTCATTGAGTTTATGTTTAGCAGATAAATCACAAAGGAAATGATCACAAGTCGCAGTTTCCTGCAAAACAGAACAATCCTAATTTTGCATGAATGCACCAGGAACAATAATCTTGTGTTTTTCTAAGTAATTCTGTGTTTTAGTTCTGTATTTAATGTATTTGTGTTCGTCCAGTGTGATGAGTTTGTTTTTATAGTCTATATTCTGAAGTCATAGAGACTGCTCTAAGGATGCTCCGGCTCGTTTAATCTTCCTTTAAGAAGCAGTTCAGGGAGAAATTCTGGACCACCGTTTATCACTTCTTTCTTCACTTTGAAGGATGAAATTCACAAACGCCGTTTGTTGGATGTGGTGCAATTTGTCGTCACTAAAGTCTGAACTGAGATGGGGAAGAAGGTTTTTAGGTGACATGATTTGCCTGAAACAATCCTGTTTTAAAATCAAATGATCTCCTTCAGGAAAGGGATCTCTCATCTCAATCGGCTAAAAACAGGTCAAATGAATACCAAGCTGCACATTGCACATTTAATGCAATCTAATAATCCAATCTAATCTAATTGCAGAATAAAACAATATTTCTTTTCTTCATCAAAGACATTTTCTGGTTTAACTGAAGCAGCACTTTTAACACAGGACTTTAACTTGTTACAGTCATTTTATAGAGTGTATACATTTCTGCTTTCCCTTTAAAAAACACAAAAAGTTTTAATTTACACTACCAGTCAAAAGTTTCAAAACTTCAAAATCAAGGGTTTGTATTTATTTGAATTATTGTAAACACTGTAGATTAATACTGAAGGCATCAAAACTATGAAAGAACATATATGGAATTATTCAATTCACCAAAAAGTGTTAAATAAAGCAGAATATGTTTTATATTTTAGATTCTGTAAAGTAGCCCCCTTTTTCCTTCATGACAGCTTTTACACAATCTTGGTATTCTCTCAGTCCGCTTCATGAAGTGGTCTCCTGGACTGGTTTCTAATGAACATGAGCCTTGTCAAGAGTTCATTTGTAGAAGTTCATGTGTTTGAGCCCATCAGTTGTGTTGTTCAGAGGTAGGGTTAGCACTCGATATATAGCCCTATTTGAGTACTGTTGTAATCCAGATTATGGTGAAACCAGATTATTTCATAGTTTTGATGTCTTCAGTGTTAATCTACAATGTTGAAAATAATTAAAATATGCTTTAAATCAGACAAATAATGCACAGAATGTCCATCAGATAATACAACATGTCCAGATTTGTCAAATGTTACACACACATTAGATAAAATATCATCATATGTCCCTGTGATATATCTTGAAGTGTACTGATACAGTGAATCTGTGTCATATCATCACTTGTTGTCACTGAATCATAAAGATACTGAGCTTTCATTAGAAATGCGACTTGTGTGGCATGCAAAATACGACCCCAGTCATACCGCGACAGTGTCTTAACTCCATATTCTGATAGTATCAAAGCGCTCTGATTCTGCAGACCAGACAGGCTCCAGTTGTGACATTTTACAAATCCATGTTCAATGCAGATTTTATCAAAAGCTCAAAAAGAAGTCATATTTTAAAAAATCCGCCAGATGCTAGTGATGGAAATGTTTTTGATTTGTATTTGGAATAATTATTGTTACACAATGTTTTACTATTTTTTTTTACAAAGCAATAATTCATGGAGGAAATAATCAGGAGAATAATTCAGAGTGAAAAGAAAGATGCAACAACTGCAACTTAAAAATCCTGCTGTCATAAAACAGTGTGATGAATGCTAACCTTACATTATAATATAACATTATACATGTTTTCTACTTTAAGTACAGCATTAAAAGCACAATTTAATTTGTTAGCAGTAACACTTTAGAGTTCTTTAGTTTAACATTTTAGTTTCAAAGATGCATCACTCTGTTGGATTTTCAGAATCTGAAAAGCTTGAGTGTGTAACCCTCATCCTGTCACAACCAGGAAACATCCGACACTTTCTGATTGTAAAAACACTTTTCTGAACCTTTGACATGTTTCAGAAATCCAATGATGTTCGCCACTTTTCTAAAAGCGTGATTAAATAAACCCGAAGTTTAACACACACACACACACACACACAGCTCCGTGACGACAGCTTACCGTAACAGGGGTTTCCACGCTCAGAGTTCCTTCGCCTGCCGCGGTCAGAAACTCGGTGTATCAGAGCGGAGCTGGAAATATTAGAGCGTTTGTTGAAAACGGTGACGGGGACATTTGTTTTGTGGAATCACTGACCAGTTTGACTCAGAGGCAGCTTCTCGCTTTGACTCCACTTCATCTGAACATTCGCTTGATGATGACTCAGCGCGTCGGGATGTCACTCTGCTCTGTGGCTCTGAAATGAAACTTAAAGTCTGCGAGGTCTTCGAGTGTTTCCACCTGAAAAACCTTTTTCTGATCGACTTCAATTTAACAGAAACAGACAGATGCATTTTTAACAGTTAGTGTGAGCAGGTTTAAAATCAAAGGTCAGAGGTCAACAGTTGGCTAATAGAAACATTCAGACGTCCTCTGTATGGGACTGATTATTTTCTTGTCTTAAGAGTAATATTAAAAATGTACTCCATGTGTCTACCCACGCTATAGTAAACTAACATTTTTGCCACATGGTCAACAGGACGATGTGAAATTATAAAAAAGTACACTAGACGTGCTTTAGTACTTTTCTGGGGGTTGGTTTGATATGTGTGATGTGTGTGATTAGGTCATCCCTGGTGTCGCCTTTACTATTTAGAATTAATAACTGCTGTCAAGGGCTTTTGACCAATCAGCATCAAGTATTAAACACAGTGGGGTGATTAGTTAAGAGCAACTAACATTACAAGGAGACTTAAGTTTAATTGTTTATTCATTCAAACAGTGAAAGGCAAATTGATGAATTTCAGTTGTTGAAATCTAAAAAATTTTTTTTTGAGGAATTCTTTTTTTTTCTGAAATGTTGGGCATTTTTTTTTCTCATTTTAATAAATAAAAAAAAGAAGAAAAAGAAACTTCAACCATAAAAAAGTTTTGATGTAATAAATCTGTTAATTCCACCACTGTGTACCTGGCTAAACCAGCACTGACTCACCTGGTGGAGGAGACGGCTCCTAGTCCGGGTCTCAGACTCGCAGTGGTTTGATGACTCACTTGCCTCTGATTGGCTGATTGGTCCTGATAACTCTCAAATCTGTTGCTCCCTGTTTTAGGTTCCCTGTATTTACCTGAGGCTGGTGGATCACACTGCACACCTAAGAAATCTCAGCTCAGGACCAGAAAAAGGACCAGGACCAGGACTTTTTGGAAAAAACAGAGTGTGATTTTAATCTATTAAAGAGAAGCCAGTGACAATAACTAGAATCATGATGATGGCCTCAGTCCTCCTCGCCTTCCTGCAACTCTGCAGCCTCCAGATGATCGTTGTTTCCAGGCCCACCTGTCAGGTGCAAGGAGACCTTATTGAGAGAGCCCACAACCTCCTGAGGGACCTGGTAAGACCTTTGACCTTTAAACTGAATGACCAATATGAAGGACCTTTGACTTTTAGACCAAATGACCCCTATGGAAGACAATTGACCTTTAGACCAACTGACCCAAGGACGACCTTTGACCTTTGGACAAAATGACCCCTATTGACGACCTTTGACTTTTAGACCAACTGACCCAAGGACGACCTTTGACCTTTAGACAAAATGACCCCTATTGACGACCTTTGACCTTTGGACAAAATGACCCCTATTGACGACCTTTGACCTTTGGACAAAATGACCCCTATTGACGACCTTTGACTTTTAGACCAACTGACCAAAGGACGACCTTTGACTTTTGGACAAAAAGACCCCTTTTGACGACCTTTGACTTTTAGACCAACTGACCAAAGGACGACCTTTGACCTTTAGACAAAATGACCTCTATGGAAACTGTCCAAAGTTAAATGGTATTTTATCTGCTAGCGTATGAGCTGTTGATAAAGGTTCATCTGTTTCCTGTCTGTCCTGTAGGGGGGGGAATTCCCTATCCACTGCCTGCCGTACAACGTGAACATCTCCTTTCCAAGCTCCGCCCTCCCTGCTCCCATGGCCGCTCCATCTCAGGTAACGCTACGACCTCATCTGTCACACACTGAGCTGCTCTTGTGTTAAAACGGTTTCTTTAGACCAAAACTTGCAGCTGGTTGAAATCGCTCTCCTCTCATTGGTTCTCCACAGTGCCCCCAAGTTTTAGGTGTGTTGAATGAGACCCTGTTTGCGACGTGGTCTCTGTTTGAGGAACCCGGAGTACCTCTTGGAGAGGGTGGAGTCACCTGGAACAAAAATGAACTTGAACACTTCCAAGGAGTGTGGCACCGTTTAATACGACAAACAAGATGTGTAAGTACCTGTCTGTCTGTCTGTCTGTCTGTCTGTCTGTCTGTCTGTCTGTCTGCCTGTCTGTCTGTCTGTCTGTCTGTCTGTCTGTCTGCCTGTCTGCCTGCCTGCCTGTCTGCCTGTCTGTCTGTCTGCCTGTCTGTCTGTCTGTCTGCCTGCCTGCCTGTCTGTCTGTCTGCCTGCCTGTCTGCCTGTCTGCCTGTCTGCCTGTCTGTCTGTCTGTCCATCTAAAGGCTTATCAGTGCACCTGTCTGTCTGTCTGTCTGTCTGTCTGTCTGTCTGTCTGTCTGCCTGCCTGTCTGTCTGTCTGTCTGCCTGTCTGCCTGTCTGTCTGTCTGCCTGTATACCTGTCCATCTAAAGGCCTATCAGTGCACCTGTCTGTCTGTCTGTCTGTCTGTCTGTCTGCCTGTATACCTGTCCATCTAAAGGCTTATCAGTGCCCCTGTCTGTCTGAACACCTACCTGTCTGTCTTCCTGCACACATTACCCATCTTTATAGCACTTTTCTGTGCGTACATCTTAACACCTGTCTGTCTGTTTCCCATACCAATGTCTGTAAACCAATCTGTACACCTGTCTAACTCTTACCTGTCTGTCCAGCTGTCTGCTTATATCCTCTCTATCTGCATCCCTGCCTGTCTATCTGTCTGTTACCTCTCGTTTTCACAAGTGTGTATCTGTAACTGTCTGTCTGAGCATAAGTCAATCATGTCAAAAAAAAAAATATATATATAATTAATTAATCTTTCTCTCTCTCTAGCTGCACCATGTTGTCGGTTCAGGCATTGTGGCTCCTTACTTCAGTGACGTGACCGCTGTTCTGCAGCAGCCGGTAAGCTCACATCCACACAATGAGTTACTCAGACAAAGGATACTTACAAATAACAATATTGACACTAATGCACAAATAAATCAGTGTGTGATGAAAACTGAATAAGACAGGACTGGTGAGCACAGATACAGATACCAGTTAAGTAGTGCTGATACAGTAAATAAAACACACTCTAATTTGAATAAGTGTAAAACTGGAGGTTAGACTTCTTTCCCACCGTACAGTCTGACAGATTATTTGTCTGATATTTGACAAAATTGGCCACGCCCCTTAATCATGCATAACTTTATTTGCATGCATAATATTATTTATTATTATTTCAAAACTAAATTGTATAAATTGACTTTGTATCTCATCATTTATATACAATTTTATCACTTACGTTTTACTGTTATATTGATTTAAATGTATCTTATTTTATTTTAATTTATTAATTCATTCTATTTATATTCCTTATATTAATTTGACGCTTTAACTTATTTTAATTACACATATTTTATTGCTGTTAGTCTCTTCTTTAAAATCCATTTATATTTATTTTTCAATTTTTTTAATATGTCTTGCCATTATTTTATTTCTTCTTCTGTCTTGTTTTTCAATCGCTGTGAAGCACTTTGGGTTGCATTTGACTTGTATGAAAGGTGCAATTTAAATAAAGCTTGATTGATTGATTGATAATTTACATTTTCTTTCTCACAATTATATTTTTTTATCTCATAATTTTATAATTTAGTTGGTTTTTTTTTTACACAGCTTATTTCTCAGAATTTTAATCTTTTGATTTTGACATTTAATCTCCTAATTTTACTTTTAATGTCATAAATTTGACCTTTTTTTTGTTGATATTTTTAGACTTTTATTTGACCCAAATGATTTTACATCAGCAGATTTTTTTCCATTTTGACCGTCATTAGTTCACACAATCAGATGTAGCCGTATCTCAGTGTGACAGGTAGAGCCTCTACCTGTTAAGAATAGGGTGTAGCAGTTCATGTTGTCAGATGTGACGTGTTAACCTTCAGACAGAACTGAAGTTAAATATCTTTTATCTTTGTATCTCATTCAGGAGAGTGCAGAGTGTGGCTGGATGGCTCTGAGGAGAGACCTGCTCCTGTTCATGAAGTCCACCCTACAAAGGCATGGGACCTGTTTCACCTGGAGGTCAAACAGACGACTGTAGAGACCACGCCCACTCTTGACAAAGCCATTTTCATCCTGTTACTTCACAGCACTCCTTTATTTATTTACCTATTATTTATTTAACTATTTATTATTTATTCACTCTAGGAATATTTGGACTATTTTTATACTTCTCTGAGAATATTTGTATTTTATATTTTTATTCACTTTGTCACTTCAGCTCTCTTGCTGTATTTATTAGGTCAACTGTGTATTTTATATTCAATAAAGCATCAAGAAATAGCACGACTATGAATTACTTTGAGTTATTTCACACACACACACACACACACACACACACACACACACACACACACACACACACACACACACACACACACACACACACACACACAGAGAGAAAACATGCTGACTCAGCTCTGCAGTGATTCACTCGTGTTTCTGTTTTAGTTTGTCTGGGATGAATCGCTGATCGTTATGAAAGCTTTGTTGTTGAAGTTGATCAGTCAGACTGGAACTCTCAGGTTTGTCATATCATTACAAAACGCATTTTTCAGATAGCGTTCAAAGATACGTTACTCATATCCACTCTATTTGCAGGGGCAGTGAACAATGTTTCCATTGCATTAGAACTGAACTAGGATAGTAGTAATTGTTCAGGTATTAGTCAGAGCCCTCAGGCATTAGTGCAGATTTACAGCTTCTTAAAAACCGAAGATTATGATTTCAGAACACGTGTGAACAGAAAATCTGTTTCATAATCAAGTGGCTGTGGTAAAAACAAGATAACACTCTGTAAGGTGTCCATTACCAGTGTATAAGAGTGTGTGGATCTAGGATCCTGTAATCCAGCCTGAAACCAGACCTCTGTTAGAATCGGGATCTTTTGGATCTTTTCAACACAAGCTGGAGGTTTCTCAAAAATCAAGGCTGGATTAGGGGATCCGGTATCAGGTTTCCTATCTTTTAAACAGATGCCTTTACCCCATCCAAAACTGATAGCCCTGATTTGAACAGATTACTTCTGAATAACTTCCATCCATTCGTTCACATTCCTCCGGGTCGCAGGGGGCAGCATTCTCAGCAGGGAAGCCCAGACACTCCTCTCCCCGGCCACTTCCACCAGCTCTTCTGGGAGGATACCGAGGCGTTCCCAGGCCAGCTGAGAGACGTGATCTCTCCAGCGTCTCCTGGGTCTTCCCCGTGGCCTCCTCCCAGACAGACATGCCCGAAACATCTCCCCAGGGAGACCTCCGGGAGGCATCCTGACCAGATGCATGACCCACCTCATCAGGGGCCTCATGTACAAAGACTCGCATGGATTTCCTACTGAAACATGGCGTACGCTCAAATCCAGGAAATGTTGTACGCACAAAAATATCCAGATGTATTAATCTGTGCACAAGGATCAACAGCTGTAGAAACGTGCATACGCCAGCCATGAAGTTGGCATGAGGCTACGTACATTCCCACGGTCATTTCACTCTTGATACATCTGAACTTTGCTGTGAAAAAGAGCACCCTTTGTACATGAGGCCCCTGGCTCCTCTGGATGCTGAGGATCAGCGGCTCTACTTTGAGTCTGAGCTCCTGACCCTCTCTCTAAGGCCGAGCCCAGACACCCTGCGGAGAAAGCTCATTCCGGCTGCTTGTATTCGTGATCTTGCTCTTTCGGTCACTACCCACAGCTTGTGACCATAGGTGAGGGTTGGAACATAGATTGACCGGTAAACTGAGAGCTTTGCCTTCCGACTCAGCTCTCTCTTCACTACGACAGACCGGTACAGAGTCCGCATCAATGCAGACGGCGCCCTGATCCGTCTGTCAATCTTGCGCTACCTTGTGAAGAAGACCCTGAGATACTTAAACTCCTCCACTTTGGGTAAAGACTCTCCTCCTCCCACCTGGAGTGGGCAAGCCACCCTTTTTGACCAAGCACCATGGCCTCAGACTAGACATTATTTGGCAGGTGGCTTTAATTTAATAGTTGATTGGTGTGTCTACTTTCTCTCATTGTTTAGGCCAAATCACCCGCTTACAGATGTGATAACTATCCATCTTTCTCTGCTTATCCGGGTCCAGGTGTCGGGGGCAGCAGTCTCAGCAGAGAAGCCCAGACACTCCTCT
>NW_023260062.1:92038-95639 GCF_009762535.1 Notolabrus celidotus
CTTGTGACGTCACGCTGTAGGGCGGAGCTTATTACAGTGGCTTCACAGGCTCTGGCTGCTCAATGGCGGCGCCCAGGAGGGGGACTTTTTGGCTTCAGAACCGTACAACGGGAAGAGGCGGAGCAACGCTGTCCATTTTTATTTACAGTCTATAGTCCTCATGTGCAAATTGTAGAATAGTTATTGTCTGATTGGTCCTGTGTTTGCATCCATCCATCCATCCATCCATCCATGCATACATACATGTTGTGCAATAGGTGCCTCTATTTGTGAGGTGGTGTTCACAATAAGCTGGATGGGCTCAGGGTGTTTTGGCTAAACTGCAGAGGCGGATCCAGGGGATGGCCAGGGTGGGATGACCCCTATACCAAGAATATGTAATACTGTATTTTCACCATAGACTGTATAAATAATGGACGTAGTATCCGTGGCGTCAACCAGCTGTTTCTGAAGCTCTGTTTTTGAGGCCGATCAGCGGCGGCAGCCATATTGGAAATGCTGAACTCAACATAAGTGCTGTTGAGCGAGTGGCTTTAAGCCTCCTCGCCGACAGCTACAGTGTTCCCGCCTGTCAATCAAGTCAGCTGTGCCTCTCGAGCAATCAGGACAGAGGGTTGGGGAGTAGCTCTGATTGGTCCTTGATAACGGGAACAAGGGGAATAATAACATTGCTTGATACAAAGGCATTTGAAAGCACAGAGATTTCGCCGTAATCTCAAATTACATCACTGACAGTTGAGTACCGATGGGTATTATGACCCAGCAGAAAAAAAAAGCACAGTTTTTTAAACCATTCCTACCAGCAGCAGCTTTAAGTCAGATATATTCTGATACATATTTAGCCAGACAAGAATAGTGGCTAAAGTTAGCGGCCAAACTAGCGGCTAGGTTAAAATAACATGTTCCGATATAGGGAAATTTAAGGTGGAGTACTAATCATTAGCCTGACATTGACCCAAAAACAACACAAAACAAAACAAAACTAAAAATGTGTTTTGGCCTTCGGACTTCTGACCTCGATTGTTGTAACCTTATTAAGCTAATGAGCTTTCATTGCAAACAAGCTAGCATTAATCAGGCAAGCGTTTGTTCTTGACCCACATTAATCACACACTTAAAACTTTAACACTCAATTCACTCTCTTCTGTGATTGTCTGCTGACAAAGAGACCACGCCCCCTTTTGTGAAGCATCATCCTCAGACTGTCACGTTGGTGCTGGTTCTGTTTTTTTTTTTGCTGCATGATCTTGAATATTAGGACTTAGCTTTCACAGCACAGACAGCACCGCTCCGTCACTCTGTATACTCCTCAGTGGGAGGAGCGTCCTGCAGAGCTTCTTGTGGGTTGGGGTCGACGTATTCCTGATTGTACGTGACAGAATCGGATCCGAGTTTGAACTTGTAGATGGCCAGGAGAGACTGGATGGCCTGTATGCAGACATAGGATTCAAACCAACAAACTTTATTAACACAGCTTTGGCAAGTAAAGGATTCAAACCACCAAACTCACTGAGACAGTAAACTCTATTGTGATACTGTATGTCTCATTTGAAGCCAAAAGAAGTAAAGGTTAGTGAAGATAACATTTGTGGCATTCCGTTTATATAATGAGAAGTGTCAATATTAAAGGTGACATATCATGCAAAATGGACTTTTTAATGGTTCTCTACCTGAAATATGTGTCCCTGTCTACAAACCCCCTGAAAATGAAAAGAATCCATTCTGCCCCTGTTCTGATTTCTCCACCTTTCTGTAAATGTGTGTGAAACGAGCCGTTTCAGACTTCCGTGTTTTTGTTACATAACAACAATATCCGGTCTGTCACGGAGTCAGAGCTCGGAGCTTGTTCAGCCCATAGACTGTATAAAATACAACTCAACCCCTCCTCTGTTTTTCATTACCTGCACACATGTGTGCTAACAAGGAGCTTAGGAGGGAGGCATGCTAGTTGTAGGCTGTCTTAATAAACACAAAGGTCGGTTTTACTCCCCACGTCTGCAGATTTGAAGATCTAGTGGATGATTTTTATTTGTCATGGATAAGTGCTAGCGCTAATTAGCATAGCCACATAGCTACATGTTCATAGCTGTAGCTGTAGCTGTAGCTGTAGCTGTGTACCAAGACACACGTCGACATACTGACAAATAAAACAACAAGAAACACTAAATCTGTGACCAATCCTTCATAAAAGGTCCTGCTGCCTTTCTGGCAGAGGTCGGTTTTACTCCCCACGTCTGCAGATTTGAAGATCTAGTGGATGATTTTTATTTATCATGGATAAGTGCTAGCGCTAGTTAGCATAGCCACATAGCTACATGCTCGTAGCTGTGTACCAAGACACACGTCGACATACTGACAAATAAAACAACAAGAAACACTAAATCTGTGACCAATGGTTCAGAAAGGTCCTGCTGCAGGCGCCTCTCCGTCAGGATCAGATTCAGAGGGTTGAAGTAACGCAATCTCTGAGCAGCCGTGTATATTCAGCCAACATGTAAACATTAAATCAACGTGCTGGAGAGCCGAGGCACATCCACTTCCTGAGGGGGCGTGGTCAGAGGGAAAACAGAGTGTTCTGAGGAGGGTTGAAGAAGAGGGCTTTTCAGGCAGACCAAAATCTGATTTCAAAGTGTTTTTTTTTGAGCATAAACTTTAAAGACATGTTTTGGGGACCTCTTAGACCAATATATGTCGATGAAAAAAGCGTGATATGTCACCTTTAACACATTATTACAGGCAATTAATCAAGAGAACTGAAAGCAATAATTATTTTTTAATGCAAATGAATCATGACATTATCACTTTAAACACAAAGTCACATGCAGTCTCATTTACTGATGTTAGCCCCCTTAAAAATATAACAAACAATGAAAACAAACCATGATGTAGACCCGAAACAAAGACAGTGAGACTAAAGTTAATGTTACCAAGTGACAAAAAGTGACCAAGTGGGTCATTATGAAGATGAAGATGTAATATAGCACCTTGTTTGAGGATAAAGCTTGATGTCCTTCTGCAGTTCTGTGGATTATCAGTGAAATAAAAGAATCATGCTGTGGACTCAAGTATCTTACCTTGAAGTATCTGTCTCCTCATTATTATAAACTCTGATGAACCACTCATGGGTCATACAGGTCTCACGGGTCTCTCAGGTCCGTTTGAGCCATTAACAGCACGTTGTGATGCAGTTCATGCATTATAATGGTTTTTATCTGACTTCAAAACTGTCATTAGAAAAGATAGTGAACATCTCTGCCAGCCATGAAGGAGGTACTTTCTGTTGCTCATGGATGGTGATCATAGACTGTCTATGGACGTAGTATCCATGACGTCACCTATCTGTTTCTGAAGCGCTGTTTTGAGGCCAATCAGCGGCGGCAGCCATATTGGAAATGTTGAACTCAACATAAGTGCTGTCGAGTGAGTGTGACATAAAGAGGCGGGCTTTGAGCCTCCTCGCCAACAGCTACAGTGTTCCCACCTGTCAATTAAGTCAGCTGTGCCTCTCGTAATGGAAAACTCGTAATCTCAATATCTTTAAATCTTCGAAATCGCCGTGTTTTGAAAAATTCACCCCCTTACAGTGTGTGCCGATAGAGGA
>NW_023260063.1:0-60598 GCF_009762535.1 Notolabrus celidotus
AGTGCTTAAGTGGCTGTGTGTGTGTGTGTGTGTGTGTGTGTGTGTGTGTGTGTGTGTGTGTGTGTGTGTGTGTGTGTGTGTGTGTGTGTGTGTGTGTGTGTGTGCGCGTGTGTGCGCGTGTGTGTGTGTGTGTGTAAGTAAGACAGATACGCTCTCAAAATGATTCATTCCCTGTTTGAGTGACCCGTTGCTTGCCTCTGTCTCCTTCCATCTACTCTCCTCCTTCATCTCCTCTCATCCTCTTACCTCCTCTTTTATTCTTCTCTTTTTTTTCCACCCTGACTTGTTTTCTCTGGCCCTGCTCTCCACTTACCTCCTCTCCACTCCCTAATCACCACCTCCTGTCAGCCTATTTTTCTTTTTCTTTCTTCTTCTCATCTTCTTCAGTCGCTCCTCTCCTGACATTTCTCTTGTCACTCAAGTCAAACTGATCTTTAGCTGCCGGCCTGTGCGCTCTCAAACAGCTTACAAGCAGAAAGTGGGGATACGCCCAGCTGCTATTTGTTTCTCCTGAAGATCTTATCAGTACTGATTATTTATAACCAGACTTCAGTCTTCAAAATACTCTCTGTACTCTCTAAAGCCTGTCGGGCTTGAATAGAGGATGTGAGATTCGTTTTCAAACAGATGTTAGCTGTAATGTATTAAGAACTATTTTACTCTCTTGTGATAATACAGTTTGATATGTTGGCATCAATTTACAGACAATGGTACTGCTCACTTAACATCAGTGGCACAGACCAGGGATTCCCAAACTTTTCAGCCCGTGACCCCCAAAGTATAGGTGCCAAAGACTCGAGACCCCCACTGTCCCTAAAAGTGACTTAATGTAGCTTCATTTAGCTGCTCTGCAGAAAATTAGCCAACCTATATGAGCATGGGCCTGTGTTTCCTGTGCTGTTATGAATTAACCTACTGCTACTGCTACTAATGCTTTAGATGATTAACTGTTCACTAACCCTAAACCAAGGAGTCATCTGACAAAAAGAAAGGCAGGAAACTCATTCCATTATCTATTTTCTATTTTCCTGGGCAAGACACCTCCCTACCTATCCTCTCTTCTTCACGTCACCCAAGCCTCATATCGCACTAGGTCCAGTGAATACATCAAGCTCATCATCCCTGGTACTTCTACTGTTTTGGGCTGTAATTATTTTCGTTATGCAGCAGCAGCAGCTAATGACTGGAATAACTTACAAAACACCCTCAAACTCAACTTTGACTCCCCTCACAACCTTCGAGCTAAAACTTCAACAGATTGTAGTTGACTGTTGCTCCTGCTGATCACTTTGGACTTTACTTACATGCATACTTATATACACACATACTTTTTGACACCTCATGCATATTGCTTCATACTTGTTCACTTTTGTTCTATTTGATGTTTATATGTCAACTGTAGTTTACATGTGTATGCGTTCCTGTTGGCGCCTCTCGGCCAGGTCATGTTTTTAAATGAGAACTGGTTCTCAAGCATTTTTACCTGGTAATTAAAGGTCAGATTTTCAAGGTTTTATTTCAAGCTTAGCTACTGTTTTTGTTGATATTTTTTACTGTAATGGATAAAATGTACTATTTTTAGATAACTTTAAAAAAAAAAACATTCTGGAAGACATCTCACAACCCCCCATTTGTGTCTGGCGACCCCACAGAGGATCCTGACCCACACTTTGGGAACCCCTGGCACAGACAATGCGTTCATTTTCCAGCTGTTTCCTATAGGCAGTAAAACGCCGTTCATATACTGTCAATATGATATTTAGATATATGTTCTGATATGGTCTAGATGTGTTTTACCTGTAAAAGTTTGCACTTGAATTTCATTTATTTTTCAAACTTCCACACATAACTCTGTGACGGCAGCAGAAGTCTCTGCAATTCCCTTCAGTTCTTTATCTCACAGTGCTGCACACTTCTTACCAGCAACTGGTTCTTTTGCTTTTTTAAGATTTTGTTATTTCATGGCAGATAGGAGACAGCTTTTAGATGTGCCGCAGCCATGGCTTAGTGGTTGTACCGCACTCAAACCAGACAGTGGCTAAAAAAATGTAATACATATATTTCAAAGATGAGATAAAAGTCACATGGACTGTTTTTAAACAAATATCCAGATACTTGATAATCAAGAGCCATCTCGAAATCGTAGAGCAGCTGCTTCAAAATAGAGCTGTGAATTCTGTGGAGTTACTGGATACGCCCTGCGTAAAGACAGTTCATGCAAATTCAACCAGTGCTCCAGCATTCTGCCTCGCTTTGCAGTTTTGTCCAATCACCCTGAATCACCTGGGCGTTATGAACTCTTCTCTTCAAGATATTGATCCCTTAAGGTTGGGGATGTTGTGTAAGAACACTTGAAGGTATTGTTGACATGTTTTAAATCTCTCTGTGTCACTGCTTCATTCTATATTTCTGTAAAGAAAAACACCTGCACCATTCTGAAGAGGGATTCACATAATCTTATCTCTCCTGGGAGCGTCTTAATCCACCCTCAAACTACAGTGATGTTCTTTCTTTCTTTCTTTCTTTCTTTTTTCTTTCTTTTTTCTTTCTTTCTTTCTTTCTTTGTCTTTCTTTCTATCTTTCTTTTTTCTTCCTTTCTTCCTTTCTTCTATTTCTTTCCTCTTTTTTTCTTTGTCTTTCTTTCTATCTTTCTTTCTTTCTTTTTTCTTCCTTTCTTCTCTTTCTTTCCTCTTCGTTTCTTTCTTTTTTCCTTTTGTTCTCTTTCTTTCTTTCTTACTCTTACTCTTACTCTTACTTTTTTCCATTTTTTATTTTTATCTCTCACTTAAGTCTTTTTTTGTCTTACTTTCTTTGTTTTGTCTTTTATTCTTTCCTATTTTCTTTCTTTCCTTCTTTCATTCTTTCTTTCCTTCTTTCTTTCTTCCTTTCTTTCTTTCTTTTTTCTTTTTCTTTTTTCTATTACTTTATTTTTTCTTTCTTTCTTGCTTTCCTATTCGTTTTTCTTTCTTTCTACTGTCCTTCTTTCCATCTTTCTTTCTTTCTTTCTTTCTTTCTTTCTTTTGTCTTTCTTTCTTTTATTTTTTCTTTCTTACTTCTCCTTTTTACTCTCTTTCAATCTTCAGTCCTTCTTTCCATCTCTCTTTCTTTCTTTCTTTCTTTCTTTCCATCTTTCTTTCTTTCTTTCTTTCTTTCTTTATTTCTTACTCTTACTTTTTTTTCAATTTTTTATTTCTATCTCTCATATTCATCTTTCTTTATCTTACTTTCTTTGTTTTGTCTTTTCTTCTTTCCTATTTTATTTTTTTTATTTCTTCTGTCCTTTCCATCTTTTGTCTTTCTTTCTTTCTTTCTTTCTTTTTCTTTTTTCTCTTACTTTATTTTGTCTTTCTTTCTTGCTTTCCTGTTTCGTTTTTCTTTCTTTCTACTGTCCTTTTTTCCATCTTTCTTTCTCTTACATTCTTTCTGTCTTATTTCTTTGTCTTTTATTCTTTTCTTTCTTACACCCCCTTTTTATTCTCTTTCAATATTCAGTCCCTCTTTCCATTTTTCTTTCTTTCTTTCTTTCTTTCTTTCTTTCTTTCTTTCTTTCTTTCTTACCTTCTTTCTCCTTTCTCCTTTCTCTTACTTTCTTCCTTTTTCTCTCTTTCTTTTTTCTTTCCCTCTTTCTTATAAAAAAATGATTCACCACATCTTTAACAATAAATCAATGCTTAATGCATTTCTGAGGTTATTTTCTTTCCTTGTGTTTTTTTATAAATTCTTCTTTCTGTGTTTTAAACTGTGAGCTCTCCTTGCAGCCAATTCCAAATGCCACATGTCTGTTCTGTTGACCAGCCAGAGTCTCTGTAACTTTTCACCAACCACAGACTGTTATCAGTGTTTTCTTTGAACCTAACAGAAGTATCACATAGAGTAGAATATGTGTATACATGGATTGCATAGGGAGTGTATTGTAATGTATACATGTAAAGTAAGAAACAGTCATGTCAAGGCTGTTTCATTTGGGGCCATGCATTTTTTTACTTTTTATTTGGCATTTTGACACAGAGTAAGACCTGCAGTGATGTCAAGAGACAAACAGCTTGCTCTGCTCGTAGATGTCTTTTGTTCCTGTGTTAGTCCCACTTGCTCATGCTGCATGTGCAATGTGTTACATTGAATAAAAGCCTCAAACGGTGCAACTTTTTAAAAAATGATGCTGCATAACAAAGCATTTTAAGCCACAATAATAACAGAAAGGCCTTCGGAATCCTTGAGGAGCTGAGTGAGAAGAATCTGAATGTTTTCCAGCACAGGACATGATCAATATCAGAATCTACTGTCGCTTAAATAAACTGACAACAGACATTTCTCCATATTGAGGCTGAAACTAACCACATTTTATAAAAACCTTTCAAGCTCATAGATCATAAATATTAAATAATTTAAACAGTTTACCTGATGAGCTCCATGAAGAAGAAACATGAGCACAGTTTCTTGCTTTAACTCATTTTAACATTGCGTGCTGTAATAATCAGCTGTTTGGATTCACCTCCAATGTCCCTGGAGATCCACTCATTCCAATCAGAAACATTGTCACAGCACAACTCGGGATTTGTGGAAGCTCAATGTGCATGTAATGTAGAAAATAAGGTCAGTAGATTTAGTGCCTAAACAATCAATTAGTATTAGTTTTGTAACAATTTTAGAGGCTCTGTTGTCCTGACAACTGGAGCAGCAAATCAGAAAACCACACAGGATGAAGCAAGCACTTTGTTGAATTACTTTATCAGGACCTGTCATGCTCAGCCGAGGAAGGGGAGCACATGGATGTGTTAAACACGTATGATACAGTGAGGCGGAATCAGAGTCAATATGTTAATGTAAGACAGTATGGTACAGTGATAAACAGTGTTACTGTAGCGACAAAGGCAATTCATTCAGCAAAATCAAGCGACTTGCAACCCTGCACAGTTTTAGAAAGCCCTGCATCTTCTAGCTCCACAACATGAGTGGATTTTGATTAAGTGGAATGCAGGTTTCCATCCAGTGGCGCTCCAGCTCATCTTCACCTGACAGCAGGTTGCTGCTGTGACCTCCATCATATCATGGTATGAGGAAGCTGCTTGGTTTGTTCGCTGTTAAGTAGCAGTCCAGGTTAATTAGGCTCCTCAGGAACATCAAAAATCACACACTGCGTACCCATCAGGCCGCCCTCTTAAAGGGACAGATGTTACAGATTAAAGACAATGTTAAATTGCATCATCCCTAAAATTTGAAATTACATTCAGATTCTTCTTCAAAATATTAGATCTTGCTAAAATCTGCAAATCTGAATGCAAACAAATCCCTCTGCCCAATCAACTTAAATTATGTTCTAATTCTGCATTGTAATATCTTAGTGTTAAGTCTGTGGTGTGTGCAGGTTTCAAAGGCCACTCAGATACAGCTTACCAGCAGCAAGTAATATCAGACTTCCACCAGACCCGTGTCCGGTCCATCTCCAATCAGCTACGGTCTGGTTCTGTGCTCTCCCATCCGTCAACACCTGGAAACCCGGAGTCATGTGACCAAGGATTACCTTCAGTGATTACTGCATTAACGAATATCCAACTCTTCTCCTCATCCATGTTGTCTTTATCCTCCTCTGAAAACCTCTGACCTGATAACTCAAAGCCTGGCTCGCTCATCATGACGGTTTGTTGTTGTAGTTAAGTGAAATACGACTCAGAGGAACCTACGGGCCAAGGGAGCTCAGGGACTCCAAAAAGGTCTATGGTTAGTAACTTTAATGGGACAGGAAGAGTTAAAGTAAGTGAAAGGCAGAGAGAGGGGAGAGATAGGATCCCAGTTTGTCAGTTCTCCCAGCAGTCTTAGCCTATAGCAGCATAACTAAGAGCTATATCAACTTATGTTGATGTGATTGTTGTTTTGCTTTTGCATAGAGAGGACATTGGGTTATATTTAACCACCAAAACTAGTGTTTTACTCTGAAAATCGGGCAGATGGTTTAATTATGTTTTGATGCCTGACTTCCTGCCCCGCTCCATCTGCTTTGTTGAGATTGATGCGTCGTGCTCCAGCATCCGGCAAAAATAGAAGTCTTGCATATCTGATCCGGAGGGCTATGGCGTGCTGGATCAGAGACGCCGTTTGAACGCAACGGAGCGGATCCAGTGGAAGTTAACAAATTGATTAGAACAGAAACCTATCAACTCGGGTGCCATTATGGATCGGAGATGGACCGGACACAGATCAGGTGGAATTTGTCCGTAAGGAATGCATGCACAAGAAGTTTTGCACACAAGATACAAATGATCACCTTTGCAGGACTCCATTGGCTCTGTTATTTCTACTAAAGGTGAAATCTTGTTTTTAAAACCAGGAATGAGATTGTGATCATTTCTAATGCAGTCCAAGGACGTCAGGGGAATCTCAGCACTGATGTGCTTCAAGGACAGGCCGTCACATGAATTACAACAATGAGTTAATACACCAAAGCAGGGAGGACATGAATGACAGGAATGATGCAAAATCTGCCTGAAAGACCGCGCTCATTTTCACAGACTTCTCTAAAGATGAATGGTACGAGGAGCAAGATTGACTAACTTAAAAAAAATCACAACTTTTTATAAATCCACTCGAAGTAAAATGATGTTTCAAAAAGCCGAAGAAGTTCAGTGTGGCTCAGAGATCAAATGGATGATGCAAATGAAACACAATCACTAATTACAAACAGAGAAGTTTAATTTGTCTCTCGGCCTTGAAGATCAAACTTCCACAGATCTTTGGATGATATTATTCAATGTTGCATCAAAATTAAAGTGGAATTAATAAAGACGAGCAAATCGTTTCTGTGTTCGCTAATGAGAGACGTCGTCACGGATCAATTAATGGGCCAGTGTGTGGGTGTGTGCACGCCTGAGTCTGAGCGCGTGTGTGTGGAGTTAGTCTGTGGGATAGGAAATGAGTAATGAAGTGTCACTTTCATATCACACACACACACACACACACACATGCACATGCACATGCAGTGTCAGATGTATTACTAAAATGTCAGCACGCTGCGGAGCGGTCACAGTCATTCGTCATATTTGCAGATCTCATCACACCTTTTTGTCTCCTCTGAGCAGCTGATGTGAAGGTCTCTGGTTGTGTGTGTGTGTGTTTGTGTGTGTGTGTGTGTGTGTCTGTGTATGTGTGTGTGTGTGTGTGTGTGTGTGTGTGTGTGTGTGTGTGTGTGTGTGTGTGTGTGTGTGTGTGCACGCGCATGTGCATGTGTGTTTGTGCCAGGCGGTAAATAGGTTGATGACCTTTTCATAGCAGGATGATAACAAGGTGCCACATAATGACTGGGGGTGATACTGCTGCTGATCAGCAATTAATGAGCATCCAGTTTTGAAACTATGTTAACTCTGAAACTGTTAGCAGCCTACAAACTCAAAGTTTAAAAAGAAAAATGAGCCGCGTAGAGAGTTAAAGTGGGTCGACAGAGTTTTTCTACACTTTGCCAGAAGGTAAAGTTAGGATCACAAATGACATGTTTTGTAAAATAAGGTAGTAGGGTACCAGAGACTGTGTTAAAAGAAAGAGGACATAAAAACATTTGGAGCTCCTTCTTCTGACTTCCAACAGTATCTGTCATAAACTCTGCCTCCTCCATATAAACAGATGGGACATGGGTCGAACTATAAAAACAAATACAGGTAGAGAAACAAACTCCAAAATGTTTCTGTCATTGAAGTTAGTTCGTATCATGCTTATCTGTGTCTGTTCATGTTTCTGGGAAGTTGTCTTGGTATTTGATGCTATAATTAAAGGTGTAATACCATGATTGACAGCTCTGTCAAAAGTCAAGGAGGATCAGCGAGAAGAAACATAACAAACATGAACATAAGAGTCACTGAGCTATCCATTATCGCAAGTGTTTGTTTGAAACAGATGCAAATGATGTTAAACACTTATCATGCTTTATTTATATAGCACCAAACCACAACAAACATTGTCTCAAGATGCTTTACAAACAGAGCAGGTCTAGAACAGACTCTGTTATATTATCAACAAAGACCCAAAATCAAGGCAGGATAAGATCTGGTCCCATTTTACAGACAGGACTCAGTCTGATCTCATCATAATCCTCCATGAGCAGAGCACTTTGCAGCATTTAGCAAGTTACAGTGGAAAGGACAAATTTCCTTTAACAGGCAAAAACCTTGAGCAGAACCAGACTCATGTTATGTTAGACAGCCATCTGCCTTGACCGAGTAGGGGTTGGACAGAGGGATAGAGAGATATGAAGAGAGAGAGAGAGATGATAGTGGTGAGACGGATAGTAGTAGTTGTAGCAGCTGGTGTCTTGCACGTCCACAGCAGTAACTCAGAGGAACCTACGGGACAAGGGAGCTTGACTCCAGAAAGATCTATGGTTAGTAACTTTATTGAGACAGGGAGAGTAAATGATAGGCAGAGAGAGGGGAGAGATAGGATCCCTGTTTGTCAGTGATGATTGATGATTTGCTTTTGCATAGTGAGGATATCGAGTTATATTTAACTACAGAAACTAATTGGTTATGTTTAGAAAAAAAAGTGCATTGGGTGAATTAAGCAGCCAACTTTACCAACGTTACTTACAAGTGTTATGTTCTTTCCATTAGACATTTTATTTGCAAAGTATAGTCTATTCATCTCACCTATATAAATGAATCAAGGTTATGCAAGCGATTTTACCTGCAGCGAGATCATGCAAACACTCTGTTTTGTCCACAGTCAGTGAATTGGAATCCACAATGATGTAACAGAACTAAACAGTGTGATGCCATACTGTTATCAAACATGCTTTCTTCCCTAGTCTTAAATATCTCACATCCTGGCTTTATTTATCAGACTCTACATCATTTTTTGGTAGAAAGCCACATTTTTGTGTGTGCCTGTCGCTATAGTTCAGTCTAATGGTTCATTTTGATCACTATACTGTACAATAGATCCTCCATATCATGTGATTGCTTTTGAAAGGATGATTACAGCTCATTTTATAGTATTATTGTTGTCACTGAAAATCTCATGTTGGAAAATATGCCCTGTTGTTCAGTGAAATGAGTGGCTTAGGGAGAGGATTGAATATGTGCAAGGAACATGACATGTCATTATCTCTTTAAGGGCTGAGCCCCTCTACAAGTCTGATCTGATCCTCCTCTGCTGTAAACACAGCATCACTTCAACACCAGGGATATGATATCCTGGATCATCATATGAGAAGTTCAGATTGAGGCTTCGTGACACAGCTGGCAGGGGACTCTTGGGTTTCCAGACATCAATTATTTTGGGCTGAGTCAGAATCCAGAGCTGGTTTTTAGTCCAATTCCCTGTTTTTTGCATGCAATAACATCATCAACCATCATGCAACATTTTAAAGCTAAAGTTGCATGAAAGCTCACTGTTTCAAAGAAGTGAAGGCTTTAGCTAATATTGTTTTCATTCACAGCATCTTAAATAGAATACTCAAGCAATGTTTATCTGTGGCCAGATCGAACAGTTTTCACCAACTTTAACACCAGATGCTATATGATGACAGCATCAACGAACAAGAAGCGTGATGACCTACAAGACGGACGCTTTTGATTTCCTCTGCAAAGAAAAGATGGCTATAGTCCAGATTACGTTTTCAGCAAATAACAGGATCATGTCATCAGCAAACAGGCATTATAAAGATGCAAGCATTTGCCTCTTGTTGCATGAAGAGTTAAGGATCCAGATATAATATTTAGTTGATGTTACATCATTTTAAAGGTGACATATCATGCAAAATGGACTTTTTAATGGTTCTCTACCTGAAATATGTGTCCCTGGCATGTCTACAAACCCCCCTAGAATGAAAAAAATCCATTCTGCCCCTGTTTTGATTTCTCCACCTTTCTGTAAATGTGTGTGAAACGAGCCGTTTCAGACTTCCGTGTTTTTGTTACGTCACAACAATATCCGGTCTGTCACGGAGTCAGAGCTCGGAGCTTGTTCAGCCCATAGACTGTATAAAATAATACTGAATCCCCCCTCCGTTTTTCATTACCTGCACAAATGTGTGCTAACAAGGAGCTTAGGAGGGAGGCATGCTAGTTGTAGGCTGTCTTAATAAACACAAAGGTCGGTTTTACTCCCCACGTCTGCAGATTTGAAGATCTAGTGGATGATTTTTATTTGTCATGGATAAGTGCTAGCTCTAATTAGCATAGCCACATAGCTACATGTTCATAGCTGTAGCTGTAGCTGTGTACCAAGACACACGTCGACATACTGACAAATAAAACAACAAGAAACACTAAATCTGTGACCAATCCTTCAGAAAGGTCCTGCTGCCTTTCTGGCAGAGGTCGGTTTTACTCCCCAGGCCTGCAGATTTGAAGATCTAGTGGATGATTTTTATTTATCATGGATAAGTGCTAGCGCTAGTTAGCATAGCCACATAGCTACATGTTTGTAGCTGTGTACCAAGACACACGTCGACATACTGATAAATAAAACAACAAGAAACACTAAATCTGTGACCTATCCTTCAGAAAGGTCCTGCTACAGGCGCCTCTCCGTCAGGATCAGATTCTGGATCAGATTCAGAGGGTTGAAGTAACGTGATCTGTGAGCAGCCGTGTATATTCAGCCAAACATTAGATCAACGTCCTGGACAGCCGAGGCACATCCACTTCCTGAGGGGGCGTGGTCAGAGAGAAAACAGAGTGTTCTGAGGAGGACTGAAGAAGAGGGCTTTTCAGGCATGCCAAAATCTGATTTCAAAGTGTTTTTTTGAGCATAAACTTTAAAGACATGTTTTGGGGACCTCTTAGACCAATATATATTGATGAAAAAAGCGTGATATGTCACCTTTAAATGGGATTATTCAAAGTGTTAATCCTTGGCCAGATTACATTTCTTAACGGCAACACCAAATTCTACAGTTTTTTCATTCACCAGACAGGGGAAACAGATGGACTAAGTACACAGAGTAATCAACACAGGTATGGAACACAGGACACAGGTGACACTAATTAGGTTAATCAAAAAAGGAGGGAAACATACAAGGGCAGGGAGTAAAACTAAACTGGAAACACAGGTGAAATAACTACAAAATAAAACAGGAAACACAAGACTAGACCATAGTCTGTATAAATAATGGACGTAGTATCCGTGACGTCACCCATCTGTTCCTGAGCACTGTTTTGAAGCCAATCGACGGTGGCAGCCATATTGGAAATGCGGAACTCAACCAGGCATAGTGTGACGTAAAGAAGCTGGGTTTGAGCCTCCTGGCCAACAACTATGTGTTCCCTTCCGGGAGTCAAGTCAGTCATGTCCTTATATAACTTTTGCAACAGTTAGCTTGTGTCGGGCTCTAGTAGAATTCTGTTTATTCATTGTATTGTGTCCTTTTGTATGTAATATTACCCATATCTTACAGTTAAGTGTTAATCTGCCTTTACACTTCCATCAATTGCAATGTAACAGTGATTTAATTTTCAAATTGAGAAATACATCACTGTATGACCAACGCTGAGTATAAGACATCAGATTCCTGTGAACACAGACACATATACCTGCTAATTAAAGGCCCTGTAAGGAGTTTTTACTTGATTTTGAAATAGTGTCACTCTTATACTGATACATCTTCATAATCCCTCTTACCTCTTTTAATGATTTTGTCGTCCAACACAACATTTTGTATTTTTTCAGGATTTTTAAGTAAAACGCAAATTTTTATAACCATGATTTTCACGTCTAAAGCAAAATCTGTTCTGTTGCGTTAGAAAAAATGTCACCCCCTGTGCCGATAGAGAAATTAGCTACGTAGAGCCAAGCTGTTTTTTGAACCAGGCTGTAAACATGTTTATTAATGCTGCAAAGATCGTCTTTTTTGAATTGGTGTCAATGTGAATTTCCGGTGTTTCTGCAGCCAGCCTCAAGCGGATTCTCGATGAATTGCAGTTCATAACACTTCTCCATGGGCTTTATAGTTTGAGAAAACACAAGAAAGTAGAGAGATGTATCACTAAACACAAGGGAGACAAAGATAAGATAAGAGATAAGAGATAAGATAAGATATTACTTTATATTACCCCCGGGGGGTGGAAATTCAGTTGTTACAGCAACCCAGACATAAGTACAATCAAGAAAGAAGTTTCAAAAAGTAAAAATAAGTAAAAATTAAATTAAATTAAATTAAGTTAAAAAAAATAAGATAGATAAATAAAGCTAGAATACAATTTAGATATATATACAATGTTACAAATGGATTTTAAATTAAATAGAAGTAATTACAGGCAGTATTCAAAAAATTTCAGTAGACAGGTTGACATGGTGTGATTATGGTTGGTAATGACAAATTAAGCAATAAATAAAAAATAATGTGGGTATGTAATATGACCATGAGTTGTAGTTAGAATAATAATGTTACATAACATAATATAATATAGCAAGATAACTATATAATACAGTATATTATACATTATAATGCCAGCAGCAGTCAAGAGAGAGAGAGTTTGGGATGAGATGATGGAGTGTGACAGACAGAGCAGGGATGGTATAGATCGGTTCATGGGGGGGTAGAAGGTCTTCAGAAGCCTGCTGCAGACACTGAAGGACTTGAGTCTCCTCAGGAAGAACAGTCTGCTCTTTCCCTTCCTGTAGATGGCATCAGTGTTGGTGGACCAGTCGAGTTTATTGTTTATTTGGACCCCAAGGTACTTGTATGAGTCCAACCTCTCCACTTCCTCCCCCTGGATGAGGACTGGGGCTGGGGGCCTCCTGTTCCCCCGGTAGTTCACCACCAGCTCCTTAGTCTTGCTGATGTTGAGCTTCAGGTGATTGCTGTCGCACCACGTGATGAAGGTCTCTATCAGTCCTCTGTACTCCTCCTTGTCATCTTCACTAATGCGTCCAACGATGGAGGAGTCGTCGGAAAACTTCTGGAGGTGGCAGGAACAGGAGTCGAAGCGGCAGTCGGAGGTGTAGAGGGTGAAGAGGAATGGCGCCAGAACAATCCCCTGGGGGGCGCCGGTGCTGCACGTGACCACCTCAGAGGTACAGCCATCCACTCTCACGTACTGCTGCCGTCCAGTGAGGTAGTTCACGATCCAGTCTGTGGTGTCCGGGTGAAGCTGCATGGCCAGCAGTTTGTCTCTCAGAAGGCAGGGCTGGATGGTGTTGAAAGTACTGGAAAAGTCAAAAAACATGACTCTCACAGTGCTTCCCTGCTTCTCTAGGTGGGAGAGAGACTTGTGGGTCAGGAAGATGATGGCATCCTCCACACAAATGTGCGGCCGACATGCGAACTGCAGTGGGTCCAGGAAAGCAGTCAGCAGGATAACTAATACAGAACAAACACAGGGAGGAACCAAGGCATGAAACACCTGGAAACAACTAAACTAAGCATGAACTCATGACAGAAAACCATGGCGACTGAAGAAAAAAAAGAAGAAAAGAGAGAAGGCATAGGGGATGGAATGTACAGCCGATGAATGCTGATATCAGAAATGTTGTTAATGCGTCAGTTCTATTATTGCGATGATGCACATCAGGCTACGTAGGTAGAGGGCGACACAAACTTCAGGCATACGCAGTGTCATAGATTCAATGCAGAAGTATAAATCAGGCTATAATTGGCACAATCATGTCATTATAAAACATGAACCATTTCACATGCAAAGTTCAACCCTAACTAAATGATGATGTCATGAACATGCAACATAATGACACAATGTTAAAGGGTTTGAGTTCTGTTGCTAAAAGAAACATCTTCTGGCTGTTAAACTTAAATTTTTCGGTCAGTTGAAATAGGTTTACTGTCACAAAGATCTTACCCAACCACCCACTGGAGGCCCACTTTTATAGGTTCAAATGATTCTTCCTTGAACTTCCAAAGCTGGGATCATGGTGTGTAAATGGAGGGTTAAAAGGTTAATTGGTCCGGATCAGATTTTGGAACCTCACATCACAGACATAACACACCATACTGCTGTAAAAGAAGAAATCGCCATCTTTTTTTTAAGTGGCGATTAGCCCTGTTAGAGGTGTCCAGTCCTGCTGATTTCTCTCTCTTTATCATGTATAGCCGACACCCCTGAGGAGCAGAGTGCTGGAAAATCTTTGTCCTCCAGCAGAGTAAAGCTGCAAGCAATGAGCAAGGCAGAGTTTTCTGCTCTCCTTCCCCCAGCGTGATAATGAAACCCTCCAGTGTGGACAGAGGGACAGCCACAGAGCTCGGCTCTAATAGATAGTGACAGAGCGGAGGACTTAAATTAAAATCTGTGAGCTCATTGGGTTACATGCATTATGCATTGGCCTATTAGAGCCCAGGCCAGGTGGGACCGATCACTTCCCCTCTTTTAAATATTAGCATTTCATTCCCCTCTCTGTTTCTCTGAAGAGCTGAAGCAGTAACCCATTTCTACATCTGTTCAAAAGTACCATAAACTCTCCCTCCTACCCATTCTCTGACAATCATGCAACTTTGTCTAATTTGGGCCCAATCTGGTCCAACTGCTTCATTCTTTCCCCTCATCATTATTCTGCCTTTCTCTCTGCCAGTTCTTCTAATTCTGTTTCCCTGTCTCTCTATTCTGCAGGATGTATAATTGTTTGACTGAGTGATTCCTGATTCTCTTACTCTGTCAGTATTAGTCTCTCTTTCAATTAATTCCTGGTGAGATGTTCTGCTGCGTTGGGCTAATTGTGTGCAGTGTGCTCCTTATCTTTGGGATTTCTAATTAAAATAATAATCCATGACATTCAGAGAAGTTAAGATAGCAGTCCCACTCTGTCCTGTAACTTCTCTGTACTGTACTTAATGTAATAAGATGATTGCTGTATGCATTATTACGTAACGCCACAATAATAACTGAATAGAATGTGTAGCTCTGGGGAGGAGGACTATTTTTCTATTCTTGTTGCTGGCTCATTTCACGCCAACTTCCAGAGTCATACATCTTCACTAATTGCAAATTCAGGCCCTTAAAGAGGCAGAGAGGTGTGAACCAAGAAAATTGTGTTTTTCCTTTTGAATAATGACTTTTCTGGGGAGCACAAGTCAACCTTGATCCCCTCCCCCCTTCAGTGCTGACGTCTGATGAAGAAGACCAAAAGCAAGGTGAATTTTTACCTCGCTTTTCTTGCAAGAGTTCCACCGAGGGATCATTAGTGCTTTTCTCCAGTTGGTTAAACACGACCCGCAACTATTCTCCTTCCAGTTAAGTCAGAAAACTAAACACGATTGTTTCTAGCTTGCAGGGGATCATCTGTAGACACACAGCTGGGTTCATTTCCTCTTCCTCTGCAGGCAAGTAAAAACAGAACATTAATAGAGCATAAAAAATATGTCATTAAGCAAAATTAGACATTAAAATACAAAGTAGATTCAATTTCAGAAATGACTCATAAGTAATCCGCTCTGCCCCTCCTGTTACAGCTCTCTGAAGTCACCGACTACACAGTCTTACCTTCCAGACAGACACAGACTCACAGATTGGTCTTGCCTTAATCAAAATGGATTCTGTATAACAATCCAACCCCAGAACATCTTCCCCAGGATTAAGGCTCACAGTTTGCTCCGTCTGTGTCAGGCACAGCTTGACAAAAACCTCACACAGGGGAGCAATATTGGCAAAATCCGCCCACAGTCTCTACACCTCAACACTCCACCAGTTACAATTGAAATGTGTCAATCATGAAAAATAAGACGAAGAAAAAAAGGAAAAAGAGATATTACTGAGCTAAAATAAGAGGATCAAATGCAAAGTAGATTAAAGGGGTAATTAAAAGGTAAATAAATTGGGATTAAATTAGACACAGGATGTGTGTCTGGATCAAGCAACAACCTCTGGTGTTAAAAAAGGAGGCTGGATAAATTCTGCAGTTCATCGGGTCTTCATTTGAGGCTGCCTGCAAAGGCCAATGAAATTATTAGGTGTCACATTAAGGTTTTTACAGCAGAAATAAACATGTTTACAGCCTGGTTTAAAACATTAGTTTGGTCCTATCTTTTTATAACACATACAGTAAAATAAAGGTTACACATACATTTGCATAATAACAAATACGGCTGAGTTGACAGACAGGAAGGTTGCTTTGACGCTGGATGCTAAAAACCATCCACAGCTCCACCTCTCTACATGTTTGTATAGGTGGACTGAAAGTAGCATAGAGTCAGCCTTTCCAATATGGTGACCGCCAACGTCAGGCTTTAAAACAGTCTCTTCAGAAACCTGGAGGGACGTCACAGAGACTACTTCCATGCTTGAGGAGCTTGCTTTTTTTTTTACACAGGGTCAGAGCTGCAAAAGAAAGCGCAGGCTATTCTGGCCGACTGCTCTCACCCTCTATATGCAGAGAACAAGCTGCTGCCATCTGGGCGCAGATATACTCTGCCAAGGTGGAGGACAAACAGATTGAAGAACTCATTTGTTCCTGGTACCGATGGCCGCCTGGACAGCATCATGTGACTCTTGGTTCCCTTGACGTGTGTATTGCAGTGTTGTGTGTGTATGGCAGAGATCATTACGTGTATGAGAGTGACTGTTTTTCTTGTTTTATTCATTGCGGGTTGTAAAACAAACTCCTGGGTGATGAAGTTTACTTTGACCTTGATGTTTTACACAGTCTGTGGTCTTGGTGAACTTTTCTGCTGCTATGAGCCACTTGAGGCTGACCAATGCCCATTTTCAATAAATCAGTCAATCAAGCTTTATTTATATAGCACCTTTTAAGTAAAATGAGATTCAAAGTGCTTTACACTAACTGAAAACAAGAAAAAAGCATAAGTACAATAATGGAGCAACAATAAATAAAATATATGTGATTAAAAATAAGTTAAAGCATAAAAATAAAAATGAGACTATGATTTTTGAAATAAATAAATAAAAAGGGTAGGGATAAAAGTTGAAGATAAATAAAATCACTGAAAATAATGAGACAAAATGAATGAATATAAAAATAAATAAATAAATAAAAAATGATGAGAATCAAAGTTTCATATAAATAAAGACACAGAAAATAATGAGACTAAATTAACAAATAAATAAATAATAAAATAAAAATGGTAAGGATAAAAGTTGAGGATAAATAAAGACTGAAAATAATGAGACTAAATAATTTAATAATTAAATTAGAAGAATAAGGATGAAAGTTGAGGATAAATAAAGACACAGAAAATAGTGAGACTAAATTAATTAATCAATAAATAAAAGGGTAAGTATAAAAGTTTAAGATAAATAAAGGCACCTAAAATAATGAGAGTAAATAAATAAATAAATAAAAAGGCTCTGAAAATAATGAGACCAAAGAAAGAAAGAAAGAAAGAAAGAAAGAAAGAAAGAAAGAAAGAAAGAAAGAAAGAAAGAAAGAACATTATAATCAATATAAAACATTAAAATAAGAGAATTATGAAACCCTATATAAAAGCCTGAATGAATTAATACATTGTTAGTTTACATTTAAAAGTCAGTACTAATATTTCTACAATGGACACCTGTGGGGCACCTGTCCACCTGTCCCTGCTGAGTCTCAGTTTCACTGTATCTAGCTAGTCACACATCAGCTTTAATCTGGTTTACTGCAGCACCATGAACCTCAGTAGCTGATTTTGACATGATGTAGAAACAGGTACAAAGGATGACGACATAAATGCATCAATTTGTACAAGTCTGAATTCATGCTCTGCCAGTTCTGTCTGCGAGACAGTTCTCACCATTGGACAGGTTTCTAGTATCTGTAATACTTGAAGAGCTCTTTCGACTCATTCTCTTCAGTTTGAAACATCCAGTAACAACACATCGCACACTGATGTTGAGAGACAAAAACACAAAAGCTTCACGAGCAGCTTACCAACTGTGAAAGAATTGGCTGTCATGAAAGAGTCTCTCAAGCTGCAGAGAAGAGGAATGACGCTTGTGGATTTAAGACTTCATATCAAATAAAGCATCAGTGTTTTGACAGCCATGAAGCCATCTGGTGGAAAATCAATGAAGAAGGCTGAACAGTGTGTCTCATTGGTGCTTGTTAAAGATGTGGAGCTGACATGACAGCAGGAAAAAAACACAGGAATCATTTTTATGAATCAGTGGTTTTGGTGTTTCCGAAAGCTCAGCCCAGAAGTCTCACATTTCAGCCCGGACAGCAGTAGACCGAGTCTTAGTATGACAAACAGAAAGTGCACAGGTCCTTTAAATCACCACAGGAACAATTGAAAGACTGGGATGAGCGAGTCGGCCTTTCATCCTGAAGTCCGAGGGGAGTGAAAGAGATTTTTCATCATGTTTCATTCATAATGATGCAACCCGGCTCAGAGGCAACAGGTGGCTCAGAGAGAGAGAGAGAGAGCCAGTCTTCACTCCTGTTTCGGACCAAACACACCAGCTTTGAACAAATGAGACCCAGTGGCATTCAGGATTACCTTGATTTTAGTTCCTTTTTTTCATGCCTCTTTTTGGATGCCTGGACCAAAATGAGAAGAGTTGAGCATAGGCCACTGTGGTCCAATCTTTTGCAACAGTTAGCTTGTGTTGGGCTCTAGTAGAATTCTGTTTATTTGTTATATAGTGTCCTTATTTTATATATAATATTAGCCATATCTTACAGCTAAGTGTTAATCTGCCTTTACACTTCCATCAATTGCAATGTAACAGTGATTTAATTTTCAAATTGAGAAATACATCACTGTATGACCAACGCTGAATCTAAGATACCAGATTCCTGTGACCACAGACACATATACCTGCTAATTAAAGGCACTGTAAGGAGTTTTTACTTGATTTTGAAATAGTGTCACTGATACTGATACATCTTCATAATACCTCTTACCTTTTTCAGGATTTTCACGTCAAACTCAACATTTTTTAAATTTTTCGTGATTTTAACATCGAAAGCAAAACAATTTTCAGGTCAAATGCAAAATTTCGACACCAATAATTTTCGCATCAGAAGCAAAATTTGTACTTTTTTCGTGATTTCTGTGACAAATGCATATGTTTGACTTTTTAAATACATTTACCAGGTAAATATGAAATTTTGCCTTTTTTTTCATGATTTTCACATCAAATACAATTTTCTCGTCGGAAGCAAACATTTGAATTTTTTCAAGTTTATTGGCCAAACACACATTTTTTTACTTAAAAATAAATGTTCACATTAAGTACCTTTTCTCCGTTTTTTATGATTACCACATCAAATATAATTTTGTGTTGAAAGCAAAATTTTGTATTTTTTCATGATTTCTCATGGTAAAATAAGATAATCAGATAAATGGTAAATTCTTCATAGTGAGTTTTAGTGTCAGTGTTCTGGGCTGGAAAGTCTGGCAGTGAGAAGTTAAGTTAGGAAGCAGGAAGGGTTTTTTTTTCCTTTAGATATTTTTATTTCAACATCATGTTTTATCCTCTTGGCTGATACTGGAGCAGGATTAGCAAAAAAAAAAGTACATTTTTACTGTTGAGGTATTGTTTTAGATGGAGAAACTGCAACCAGAGGTTTGCTTGGTAAAGATTGAGGATGTAAGAGTGAAACTGTGGGCGTGTTTATGATAGCAAAGCAGTTATTGGGACACCGGAGCACACATGATAGTTTAAATTGTTACGTCACCCTTTTTATTTTAAGTTTAGTCGTTCATTGAATACATGACCTCATCGCTCTGTATCCTGCTAAAGTTGTTCAGAACAAAGACAAGTAGTATTAAATAGGAACTCTGTGTTGCTTCCACAACAAATGCACGTTTTGGTAAGAGCCACTTCTTTACCACAGTAGTGGGGATGGTGCTCATGGGAAATGCAGTCCTCATCCTGGGAAAACATTACCAATTTATCCAAAGAGGGCACCAGAATCAACACAACACAAAAAGTTTGTTTCTATCTGTTTGTCCAATAAACTGCTCAGATTTGTCTAATATTTACATGGCAGACCTGCCAAAGGTTCCAACACCACAAACACGGCCCAGAGTCTGAGTCCAGCGACTGAATTAGCTGAGGTTACACCTCAAACAGCTAGCAGCTCCCACCTGGCACTCAAAGAGGCCACACCCTCATTTATAAATAACTATAATTTAAGATGAGTTATATAAATATTCTGCATCATACAGTTGAATAGAGAAAGAAGCTAAAGAGACCAAAGCTGCTTTTAGTAGCAGGTTGTTAACATGTTGATTTCTCTTAAGATGGACTTATCAACGTT
This sequence comes from Notolabrus celidotus, assembly GCF_009762535.1. Taxonomy (NCBI): domain Eukaryota; kingdom Metazoa; phylum Chordata; class Actinopteri; order Labriformes; family Labridae; genus Notolabrus; species Notolabrus celidotus. The sequence goes on from NW_023260063.1 coordinate 20,137, forward strand.
TTTTTTTTTTCCTTTTTTTAAATGAAGTGCTTTGATTCGGATTATTCTATTTCAGATATCTCTCTCATTTCCCTCTACTTTGTGAAAGTGAAACTAAAGCACTGGAACAGCTTTTAATACTTCCATTGTTCTCATGTTCCCACTCAGAGATAAATTGAAGAAACAAGAACATTTTGGGTGGATAATTTAATCCAGTGAATGCTGTGACAGCTCAGTGAGCAGCTCAGGAAAAAACGCCTGAACGTGTTCACATGAATAACACTTCAGTCGGAGCGTTTTCAGATAAAGAAAGACAAACATTTAATGTTCGGCTCTCTTGTCAGCAGGGTCTGAGCGTGCTCAGAGGTCCTCATTAGATTCATGTCCAGAGCCTGAACCACTCAGCCATCACAGCTCGCATTCTCCTCAGTTTCATCTCTGCTGTTATTAACGCCAGCTCCGTCCTCTGTTATACCCTTTATTCTATCCATCCCTGCAGTCCCATTTTTCCCATCGATTTATCTAATTTTGTTCATTAGCTCTTCATATTCCTCTCTTTTGACCCCCTCAGATTTCTCCATTTCTTTCCTCTCTCCATACATTCAATTCCACCACATTCTTGGCAGAAAACAGCCTCAGACTTTGAAGATTTGTCTCCAGCTGTGTTGGTTTTCTTAGACCACACATCAAACAGATTTAACCTGTTTGTACTTGGAGAGTGTTTGATTTGTTTCCTTCAATCCAGAGCAGGGAGCTCCAACATGTAGCTGCCAAACCCCCCCCGCTGTGCACCGACCTCGTCACCTAACACAGTTTCACTAAAAGACGCTGAAATCCTCGGAGAGCTATACGATTCTGCTGCTCAGCTGCAGGAACAGCCGCTTTGTACGCTGATACTTCAGATCGTATTATACTTCAGCTATTAATGTAAATCAAAACACAGCGGTGTCTTTATTTAGCTTCCCAGTGCTAACAATGCTTCAAACACAGATTTGATTAGCCTTTCCTTTACTGCTAAGCCTGCTCTCTATTAATATTATTGAATTATTCATATGTTGCCCTGTTTTTAATCCAATAACTCTGCAAACTAATGCATTTACGCTCACACCACACACTCTAGCAAGTATTTTGCACTGAAATAACTTATTTTATCCTCAGTTTGCTCGACTTTTATTTTCTCACAGGGCTGAAACAATTTCCCCGGTATGTATAGTGGAAAAGAAACCAGTCTTCTTGTGATTTATTCACAATATAAGGGTCTGAAGTTTGCAGAAATAACATCATGATGCAGATTTGTAAAAGTAAAACTATAAACCTAGTCAGATCTGTCCCCAAGAGGAGAAGAAAGCAAATTGTATATGTTTATCGTTGAATGGAGGTCGGTTTAATCTTTTCTGGTGTATTCCAGGGAGTCAGGAAATCTAAACACTGATTTTCTTTAGTGACACAGCATCAAATAGGTTTGTGTCTAGACCAAGCGGCAGCCTCTGGTCGTAAAATACGAAGCCCATGCAGAAGTGCTAAATACTGCAATTCATAGAGCGTCTGCTTGAGGCTGGCTACAGAAACATAGAGAACCACATACACACCCATTCAAAAAATAAAATCTTTGCAGCAATAATAAACATGTTTACAGCCTGGTTTAAAAAATGATTTAGGTCTGAATGGCTCATTTTGGAACACACTGTACAGGGGTGAATTTTTTTATAACTCGGTATTTTCGAAGAAATTAAGCTTACGAGTTTTGTCCAAACAAGGACATGGCTGATTTGATGACAGGTAGGCCAAAAGGCTAAAGGCCCGCCTCTTTACCTCATACTAGCTCCGACTAAGTTGGTTATGTTCAGCATTTCCAATATGGCACCCGCCGACGATTGGCTTCAAAACAGGTTGAGGGACAGATGGGTGACGTCACAGATACTACGTCCATTTTCTCATACAGTCTATGGTCTGGAGTCATTTTGGATCTAGAGCAGATTGCCATCCACTCTTGCATTCAGATATCTGTCTATAGAGTTAAACAAATTTATAGATTACTGCTGATGAGTCCTGGGATGTTATCACAGTCGACTGCATCCTGCCTGCTTTTGCTCTCCACATTGACTTGTTTTTCCTTCAGACCAAGCGGATATCTCCGGTCTAAAAAATATGTGTCCAATGCAGAAGTGTTAAAAACTGCAGTTCATCGAGGATCCCCTTAAGGTGGTCTCCGGAAATACCGGAAACCACATACACACCGATTCAAAAAAGACAATCTTTACATCAGAAATAAACACGTTTACAGCCTGGTACATAAAACGAGTGTAGTCTGGATAGCTCATTTCTTGATCGGCACAAACTGTACGGGGGGGGGGATTTTTTTTGTAACGCAGCAATTTTGAAGATATTGAGATTTCGAGTCTTCCAATGAGAGGTACAGCTGACTTGATTGACAGGCGGGAACACTGTAGCTGTTGGCTAGGAGGCTCAAAGCCCGCCTCTTCACGTCACAATCGCTGTACAGCAGCACTATGGCTTCCGGCGAAGACTGGCCTCAAAACAGCGCTTCAGAAACAGATGGGTGTCTTCACGGATACTACATCCATATTTCATACAGTCTATGCTTCAGACGCTACAACCTGCTGTTACGAGATTGGTCAATACAACTCAGACTACAAAGAGAGTACAAAGAGACACCAGAGCACTTCCCATGCTAAACTCCAGACCCCTGAGTACAGATTCTACATTTTTATGTAGACTCAGAATGTGTAGTTCAAGGAGTTTGATGCATCCATAGTGGATATATCTTGTAATCTCTGTGTATAGAAAGTATAAAAGTAGAGAGTATGTTGTAGTTGAGTGACGCAGAAGAATTGACAATCATTCAGTCATTTTTAGACCTTAAATCCTCGGCCTCTTTTAAAATGCTGTGTTGCTTTTCTTTAAGGATTATGTTATGAATAGATTTCTGGCTCTTGAGTAATGGTTTAATTTCATACTACCCCGGCAGTGATATGCCACAATTAAACTCAGGCTGAGTGCTTTCTCTTCATTTATTATATACAAACAGCAGTAATGAATATGTGAATACGGCAGTGTTATTTAATATGTATGATGAATATGGTTGGCGTGCGGGTACAGAGCATTAATGGTTTATGTGCTGCCTGTGGCGTTTTGAGGAGCTGACAACACGAGGCCACATGAGCAACAGGAAAAGCTGTTTTAATCCACACAAACAGAATCACTTTGTTTGTCACGCACTGAAAATACAGAGAGATCTGAGAGAGAGGCACAAGGACAACAGCTCTGTGCTGAATGGAAAGGGCAACCGGAGAAGACTCAGCAAACAGCAACAGTCTGCAGATATATTCATCCTGCTCACACAATTATGGGCTTTACATCAGTTGTTTCATCCTCAGTTTCCTGAAGGACTGTTCTGAAGGCCGGATTTGGTTCAACACCTGGAGCATTAAACAGGAGTCAACAGGAACAAAACATATAACCTGTGTTTAACTTAACAGGATAAGTAAGGTGTTTATCTTGTAGAAGGCGAAGGTAATGTTTCATTTTTAATGTTACTTATGTTTCTTAGTTTGTCCCTGATGATCTGTCTCTGCTTTTCGTCAGATCCTTGGTGGGTTTTTGAAGAACTAAGCTCATGAATCTGGAAACTGAGTTGCAGTAATGTCAGAGAACATTATTAACCCTCCTGTTATGTTTGTTCCTTAGGGACAGCAATAATGTTCGTGGGTCAACTTGTTTAATTCGTCCAGAAGTGTCAGAACTCAAAAAAATTATACTCATTAACTCCATTACTAACCATTTAAATCAATATTTAGTGCAATGGTGTTCTTTAATCCTCAAAGATCATGGTTCAATGAGGATAACTCACTTGTTTTTTTATGAAAATTCACATTAAAGCTTTTTTTTAATATACATATGAAAGACCTAAATATAAATACAATAGTTTTACATGACATAGATTTTTGATTATTTCATTTATTTTATTTATTTATTTATTTTTTTATGAAGTGATGTTGTTAAATTAACAGGAGACACCTCTTCTGTCACATGCTGCCCAGATTTTGATGCTGTATTTAGCTGGCTTGATAGGCATATATTGCCTAAAATGGAAGGAACCTCTGAATGCCTCGAGCCTTTCATCCCCTGTGACATTAGGGCCTGGGTTATAGAGTAGTGGAAGTTGCTCTACCCACTTGTCCCTCACAGTTCTAATGGCTGACAGCTTGTCTCCATTCGATCTCAGCTCCTGCAGTCAAATGGCGAAGTGTCCTTGGGCAAGACACTGAACCCCAAACTGCTCCCTCAGTTGTTCAGCTGTGTATGAATATCTAGAATAAGATTCGCTAATACTGATGGTCCCTTACTATAGCAGCCTCTACCATCATTGGGTGAGCGAGTAATGTAAAAGAGCTTTGAGTGGTCAGAAGACTGGAAAAGAGATATATGAGTACAAGTCCATTTGCCTAATGGCTTTTTTATTATTACATTTAGGATCTTTTGAAGACGTATGTTTTACCTTAACTTTGCAAAAACTAATGGTTTGTTTGTTGAAAACCCTTTTATGTACACTGTTTTTATGAGAAGCCTTATAATTGCCAATTTTTGTGCATTTATTCTATTACAAAACCATTCTTACTTTTGTTTAGTTTTTTTAACAAACTTTTGTATTGTGCAAATTAACAAAAAACTGCAAACATATCCACAGAACAGAACCAGAACCAAACTCAAGCAAACAGAACCAGAACCAAACTCAAGCAAACAGAACCAGAACCAAACTCAAGCAAACAGAACCAGAACCAAACTCAAGCAAACAGAACCAGAACCAATTTAAGCAAACAGAAACAGAACCAAACTCAAGCAAACAGAACCAGAACCAAACTGGAGCAAACAGAACCTGAACCAAACTCAAGTAAACAGAACCAGAACCAGAACCAATTCAAGCAAACAGAAACAGAACCAAACTCAAGCAAACAGAACCAGAACCAAACTCAAGTAAACAGAACCAGAACCAACTCAAGTAAACAGAAACAAGAACTAAACTCAAGCAAACAGAACCAGAACCAAATTCGAGCAAACAGAACCAGAACCAAACTCGAGCAAACATTATTAATGTCCTCAGGTTGGCATCGAGAAATATCAGATGCCTCAGCTTGGGTGGGCTGATCCGATTTCTCCTCTCAGTGAGTATTTGCCCTGTCTTCGATAAGTCTCTCTTGGAAGGAACAGATGTAGCCACGATACAAAGCTTCCCCTCCATCATCTATATCCTATGTCCTCACATGTGATTGGCCGCATGGCCGCCATGCTGACCAATCAAAACATAGTTCTGCTTTGAGCAGAGCTAGGGCTGGCTGAGTGATAAGCAGCAAAAGGAAAAAACTGGGAGCCGGCTCTCTCTCTATACAAGCCGGCTCTTCTGATTCACTATAAAGCATCGACTCTCAGAGCCGCAGCTTTTGATCATGACACATCACTACCCCGCTGAGATTTCCCTCAATGTGGGTGGAGTTTGCCCGTGGGAACAGAGAAGGTTCCCGTCAAAAGTCATGCCAACACCTGCATTCTCGCACTTTACAGATGAGGTCAAGAGATAGGGAGAGGGTGTACGTGTGTGCGTGTGTATGTGTGTGCATGTGTGTGTGTGCGTGTGTGTGATTGTGGTGAAATATGTCACACAGTTGCAAAGAAACAATTAGTATTTGACACTTCTGACTCCTTTTAGCCTCCACCTTAACTGCCCGGTCAAATTGACCCACGAACAGTATCTATGCAATAGAAACATGCAGGGGGGGGTTCTAAATATGTGAAAGGAACCATTGTTATTCTATATGTTGATTACGCTAATTAAGGCAAATAGAAGAAGCTTCATACCGACAAAACACTTTTAACATTTTTTTTACTTTGAAAAGGGTCAATCTGACCCTGAACATACAGGAGGGTTAACAGAGACAGGACAATAATCAAAGCAGTTCAGAATTATTATTATTCACTTCTGTTCAACTTCAAAACGAGAAAAAAATTAGGATGAATGCATTAAACATCGTCTATTGACAAGCAGGAACCTCCGGCCGCGAGAAATGAAGCCGATGCAGAAGTACTAAAAACTGCAGTTCCTCGAATGTCCACTGGGGGCCGGCTGCAGAACCACTGGAAACCACACACATACCCATTCAAAAAAGCCCAACTTCACACCAAAGTAAACAAACTGGTTTACAGCCTGGTACAAAAATTGATTTTGGTCTAACTAGCTAATTTCTCTAACCGCACACACTGTACAGGGGTTATTTCTCTGAAAGTCACTGCTAACTTAATTGACAAGCAGGCCAGCCGTTAGCAAGGAGGCTAAAGGCCCGCCTCAGCTCCACCTCTGTGTCTGTAGTTAGGTTGACAGCAACGATAGACTCCCAAACTCTGCTTCTAAAACCACAGTACATTATTAAGGCTACATCTATGCATTATACAGTCTATGTTTTTTACACAGCAGTGTGAAATACTTGATTATCATTGGTCAATAATGCATGGCAACAGTCTGTTATTCATTGCGCAACTCTAAATGACATACTGTTATCACATCACTCTGATGAAAGGGGCGCTTCACAGTGTGCGACTAAGCAGTCTACCGGCTTGTTACAATGTTACAATGTTACAATGTCATTGAGCAGACGCTTTTATCCAAAGCGACGTACATAGGAGAACAAGAACAACACAAGCAAATATCTAGACAAGAGGAAACAAGATCAGTGAGAGTAACAAAGTGCTTCAAGTCCATTTGGGTGTAGGTACTGCCAAGCAGTGTAAAGGCAATAAGGCAATGCACAAAAGTAAGTAAGGTTTTTTTGTTTTTTTGTTTTTTTTTAATAATAAAATAAGGAACATCTATAATGAAGCTACCAAACCAAGACCTTCCATGACCAAAGTACCAAGTGCTGGTTCACTCCAGAGCTGAACACAGATTCCCAGAGTAGAGCAGGCTTGTTTAGTTTACGTTGTTTTTTTACACTTTAAAGTCCGTAATTTTTTGGTCTTCTCTTTCGTTTGTGTGTGAAAGAGCTTGTCAGTGCGTGAGGAATGGAAATCATGGGGATACTTGTCCAGTTTCTCGCAGTTTTCTGCATGACAGCGTTTCTTCTGGACTTTCCTTGTCATGCTATGGAAAATCACAGCGCTACCGGCAGAGTCACTCACAGCCGTGAGCTGCTTCTGTCCCTACAAACTACATCAACCAGCTATATTCTAGCAAACATCCCGCCTGAGCTGCGTAGGCCGGTTAAGATGTCTAGAACCCAGAAAAGAACAAGGAGAGGTTGCCTTCACCGGAGACTGAGGAATCCTCGGCTTGACAGTCGCCGCAGCCTTCCGCCTCTACCAACAGTCCTGCTGTCAAACAGAAAGTAGAAGAATTGGAGGCTTACCCCAAATATAATTGGGAAATAAAAGTCACCTGCCTCCTTGCCCTCACCGAGAAATGGCTCAGTGACTCTGACCTGGATTCAGACCTGTAACTAAGTGGGTTTTTGAAGCCCAATTCGCTTAGACCGGTCACCCAGGATTACCGGTAAAAGTTGGAACGTGAAAGTATGTTCATGTTAGGGAATTAAAAATGTCACTCTAAGAAAACAATAAAAAGAACACAGTAAAGGATATGTGAACACAGATTGACAGTGACAAGGCAGAAAAACTCAGTTAGGTGAAGCGCTGAGTCATGGTCACCTTGTTTTACTTCACCATCAGTGGATATGCTCAGGTTGAAGCTCCAGTAAGGAACTCTGTGTTGATTTCGGCGCCCCCTGTGGACAAAGTGATTCTTTTTAGCACTGTTTTCTAATTCATCCCCTCCTTTTCTGGTGTTTCCTACCACTCCTTAGATGATGGCAGCTGTGGTGAAGACATATTTTTCAACTTTCTAATTTTCCCAACTAGATTTCTCTTGATATAAAATAAATAAGTTAATTAATTTCAACAGGAAATACAATGTAACTCATCAATCAAACGATCGATCAATCAAACGATCGATCAATCAAACGAACGATCAATCAATCAATCAATCAATCAATCAATCAATCAATCAATCAATCAATCAATCTTTATTTATATAAAGCCAAATCACAACAAATGTTATCTCAAGACACCTTTAGAACCATAGCAGGTCTAGACTGTACTCTATGTTCAATTATTAACAAAGACCCAACATCCAGGTTAAACCCAGTCTTATCCCATCTATAACACAGTTGTATTTCTCATTTAACAGTAAAGATACAATTTAATTGAGCAACCTTCACATGTGCACTGCAGATATTAATAACTGGATGGCAACCAATTTTTCTCCGGATGGAGAGAACACATCACACCCATTTTAAAATCGCTTCACTGGCTCCCAGTCCATTTTAGAATTGATTTTAAAATGATGATGTTGACTTTTAAAGCCCGTAGGGGGTCAGCTCCAGACTACATTTCTGACCTCTTGACTACCTATGAGCCATCATGTAACCTCAGATCCTCCAGTAGATCTTTACTAACTATTCCACGCTCAAACAGAAAAACAAAAGGTGATCGGGCATTTTCTGTCAGGGCCCCTAAGCTGTGGAATCACCTGCCAGAGGATATCAGGGAAGCTAACACACTGTCAACTCACTATTTTAGACCTGCTTTTTATTGATTTTATGGTTTATTGCAGAACCAGACTCATAAAAGGCAGCAATCTGCCTTGACCATGTTGGGGTTAGAAAGAGGTATAGAACATAGTGTGAAGCAGGATAGTGTGCCAGAAAATATTAATCTAATAAGAATAATCTAAATCAGGTTAATAGGCCCATACATATTCATTGGATGTTCTATTGAAACCTCTCTCACAGATTACAACATACAGAAGTACCGCCATCCGCCCAAGAAGCACCCTTTAGCTGCTTCCCTTGCTCTGGTTAACATTATACAACTTAACATAACAGACCATTAATATCACAGTGAAGAAGTGAAGCAGAACTGTCTACGTGTTCTGTAATTGGACCGACTCAGTCATCTCATTACAGCCTCCATACAGGATATTAAAACAGAGGCTGCAGCAGCTCGGTCACACATGGCAGCACTTTACACTTTCTCCATCCTGTCAGAAGACAAAGCTGCTGGAGTTTTTAGAAGTGGGCCACTCTGCCGCTGCTGCTGCTGCTGCTGCTGCTACTGCTGCTGGAGGCAACGGGGGATGCCTGTGTTAAAAATAAAACAAGGCTCATTACAGCACTGTGGGTACAAGTGTCATGTAGCATATGTTACACTCAGGAATAAATGATGATAATGATTAAAGCAACCCCCACATAGCAATAGACCAAAAGCTTGGTACAGTTTATCTCCAGCTGTTACGAGAAAAACAAGAGCTCCTCTTTAAGTCACGACAACAACTCATCTTTATCACACTTTCACTGCATGGTGGCTTGCTTCATTTTGGTGTTTTACAGTAGTCATACTTTAATATTAATTTTAAATTATTATTTTAAAGACTGCATCAAGGCACATAAATAAGAAAACAAGGCTGAGAGTCTTCAGTCAAGTGAGCAGTTTTATGAGATTATACCACAGCAAATACAAGCCCAGCCTTCTTTTACGCCCAAACTGTAACTGAGCTTGATTTATTCGTCTTTCTCCTTATTTCTGCGTTTTCCTGTTGATTTATCTGCAGGCATTAAACTTTTTTATGATGAAGCGATTTGTGTCTGGTGTTGCCTTGCTGTAAATTTAAGAAAGCGGTTCCACTGTTCCTTTCTTTCATTGTTTCTAAATGCTCTTTAATTACATTTCTATTTAATCACAAAGCCATTTATCGCTTTGCTCCGGGCCGTGAGAGATGAGGGGTGGTATTTGTTGAAGCATTGCGAGTAACATGCAGCTGCATAAAACTGCAAGCCTGTAGAAAAAAATGTCTGATTACTTGATTGGAGCTGTTCTAGAATTAGCATGTTAACATACTAGTATGTTAATGTTGATTAAGATGGTTTTTGATATGTTAGCTTCATTCCTGTATTAAGGTTTTCTTAGGAGGGTGCTGATTTATCTCAGTGGAAAACTTGCACCCCTCCCCTCCAGAGGCTCCAGTCCTTGATTCAGCGCCCGCTGGCTCGAGTCCCGGCTTTTGCCCCTCACTGCACGTCATCCCCCACTCTCTTCTCCACAACATTCTCTGTCTTATCTCTGTTGTTGTTCATAAATGAAAGTACATTTAAACTTAGGACACGTCAAAAGTGCAAGAACACACGGGCTTCCAAACCACTGGCTTTCACAAAGATGGATGACTTGTCTCCACCTCCTCCTGTTGTACATAAGTGAAGCCAAAATAACTCCAGGGTGTGGCACGGACATCTTGAGCATTTGGAGTCAGAGTCAGGGCAATAAATTATCTGGTGAAGTTGTGGTACTGACATCTCGCTTATGCTAACTAAAACACACTTTTAACGTTAGCTAAAATGTCAGAGATCTACTAAGGCTGATTTATGCTTCTGCGTCAAATCAACACCAGAGCCTACGCCGGGGGTCTGCATAGCTCCTGTACCTATGCAGAGGCCTACGCACGTAGCTGACGTGCACCTCCTCCAAAATATAACTACGCGTAGAATCAACGCGGACCGCAAGCTCTGTGAATGGTCCGCTTGGGATCCCGGAAGTGCTCATCGGCCGCACATCGGCTGTGTATTTCATCTCCTCCTCTCTATTCTTCATGTAATCATGTCTGTATGATAAACAGCAACATGTATCAGCTGTAGATTAACATAACACGCTCTGAATCGCTGTGAGGAAAGTAAACAGAGATCGCAGCGGGGCCAGAAACAGGCGACCAGCTATCAGAGAGACCACCCTGCCCTCAAGCATTTCGGCAGAGAATTGCTGCACGACACAGACACATCGACGCACAAGTATGTGGGACTCATGTCCGTGTAAGCCCCTGCTGCGTAGGGGCGACGCAGAAGTATAAACCAGCCTTTAGGTGGGTACAGACCAAAGCGGAACAGTCTTGTGTCAGTGCTATGTTCAATGACTCTTGTGTTTCCTTACTGTTTCTTCTCTACTCTTATAATCTGGTGCACACAACGCTACAGGAGCCTCATTTGTCAGCAGATCCGTCAATCATGAAGTCACTTCCTGTCTTTTTAGGATCAAATAAAAAATTCAAACTTAACTCATTAGAAAAATTAACACTTGGACATTAATCAGCATGATGAATTCTAACTAAAATGACAAAAAACACGTTAGAGAAAATGTAATTGGATTGAGAATGTTGATTGTAAAGTTTGACCATGTCCCATCTGTTGACATGGAGATGCCAGGCATCATAACCTATGCTGCATTAAGTTGTAGGGGGGGCTCTAGATGTTTTGGCTATACTATTGATGACCTGTCATGTTTTCCATCATTTCATACAGTTCATGCCTCAAACAAAGCATTTTTCAACAGTTTGCAAGATAAGAAACTCGATGAAAATCCTGATTCACAGTCGAGAAAAAAACGGAATATAAGACAGATCTTTCTTGTTACAGTTGGAGTAAACATCAATTTATCATTGTCGTCCTCTCTGTTTGTTTCTGTTTAGATGGGAGGCACCATGTACAACACAGGGAAGCACGTGTCCCTGCGGCCAGACAAAGCCCACCTGGTGAACATCTCAGGGGGGCCGCTGGGTTACAGCTACAGGCTCGAGGAGGTCCGCCTCCATTTTGGTAGCGAGGACGCCTCGGGCTCAGAGCACCTCCTCAACGGACAGGGCTTTCCTGGAGAGGTGAGAGACGAGACGGAAATAGCATGCTGTGGATTTAAAACACAATATTTGCAGGACACACACACGCACAAACAGAAAGACACACATGTCTTTGTAGACAGCAGAGAATACTAACAGGCTGATAAGATAATTGCTGACATTAGCGGGCTTATTATGATTAATGACTGCAGGATTATGCTTTCTCTGATAAACAGACACACAACACACACACACAGAAAAATGTACACACACCACCCACACAGAGTGAGTTATTCTGGAAACAGTCGCCTCTTGTTAATGCAAAAATGTGTCATATCTGAGCGGGGGGTTTTCTCAAAGATTGTTTTAATCCTGGATTTTAGAATAGGACGTTTTTTTCTTTGTTGTCTAATCTGGTGGCGTTTGAGTGCATGTGAAGAATCCTGAAGATGTTGTCTTTAACGAGACAGTTATCAGGACGCAGACGCACCAACATGTTTATTATTTATAAACTGATTGATCTACTGTTATCAATACGTCTGGCATTGATTGAGCCATCACAGGAGATTAATGCACTTGAGATGATCCCTGTTAAATGTGTTTGAATTAGTGCCGCATGGGAAATAATTGAAACACTTTACTGACTGTAAAACATACTGTCAGTTCAGTGGAAAGTTAGAGCTACTTCATCTAACCGTAAGTGCTCTCATCTTTCTAACTGTGTCTCGCTTCCAGGTCCAGTTGATCCATTACAACCATGACCTGTACGCCAACTACACTGAGGCAGCCAAGAGTCCTCACGGCATCGCTGTGGTCTCCATCTTCATAAAGGTCAGCATGTCAGGCCAGCAACACAACAAAGGGGATAAAAACACCTGTAAGAGCACGGGGGTTTGTGCTGTGAAGCCAGTTCAAGGTACTCAGGGTGTCATTCGGTGATCTGGCTTGACTCAACCTGGCAGGGGACAGCGCTTTAAGTGGTCTCGACGCTGGTTGTCAGCATGGAAAATCAAACCAGGGTTTCTATGAGCATGTTGACTACAGGGGCAAAGTTAGCAACACATAACGAATCCCAAACATGAACAAGTCTACCGTCAGCTTTTGTCATTTCAAACAGACTCAGAGCAAACTATGATAAAAGAAATATATGACATTAAACAGGCTCCAGATTGAATTTGACTTTGCTGCATTTTCAAAACAAAGGAAGAACTGGCAGAAAAGGACATTACCTAGTTGTGAATATGCAAATAAAGGCTCACAATGTTTCTTCAGCATCATTACCACAATTTAGATCTGACTAGAATAATTGGTCCTTCGTGTTGGTGCAGGCAGGAAACTGGAGCTGCACTTATGTCACACTTAACATGCGTCATTCTCACAATCACAACATACATATCCTTATGATTTTGGTTGTGTATTTAAGCAGCAAGATTTCTGCTATCTGCCTCTGTTCTACCCTGCACCAGTGCTGCACTCAAACTTTCAGTCCCCAGCATCCAGCTGTAGGGTTTAAGATATTATCTCATCACTCCTCAATCTCTCTCGTGCAAAAATCAAACAGCGAGGAGTGATGAAGTTGGACCCTAGACTCCAAACACAAACAATGCTCTGCTGCAACAAACATATCAAACCAATAAGACGTGAGTTGTCTGACTGAACACCAGTTTATTCTTTTAGAGTGATTCAATGCAGAGATGGATTCTTGTGGCGTGTGTGATAGTCTTTAGATGATAACAGAGTGGTGTGGAGTTTATAATATTGACTGTAGAAGTATTTATTCAGTCGTCACACATAATACAATCATTTTCACAGTACAGACACTTTCAACAAAGTCATGTATTAAGTGATGACTGAAAGGCAAGCCAAGCCTACATTTTTGTATCTAATTAAGCCACCAGCTTGCAAAGTGTGAAGAAAAAAACGTGAATCACAAGTTTTTGAATTTATACTGGCATCATTCCACAATTTAACCCCAACAACAGAAACACGTTGTCACGACTAGAAAAACGAGGAGGGAGGAAACGTGTGCAGATTAAAATAAAAGGTTTTAATAAACAAAAACGTACTTAAACAAAGCTAGTGGAAACACATACACAGGACCATGAGATGACATGGTACAACTTGACATAACAATGACACAGAAGGGAGGACAATGGCTGTTTTCGAAACGGCCTGCTACATACTACCTAGTACCTACAACTGTTGTAGGCAGTAGGGTATGCCTTCTACATACTGCGTTTGAATTTAGTATGTAGTATGACTGTTCTGTTCGATCTGTGTTACAGTATGCTAAACAATGGCCAAGCTGATGGAGAAACTGTTTCTCTAGCATCCACTTATGATTTAAAAAGTTTAGAAGTGGATTATATGTGATTTAATAATTTTCAAAGCACCTAAAAACTGAGTTCACCCAGTCAAAAAAGAAGAAAAAATAAAAAGCGTAACTTTAACGCTGTGTATTGTGGGAAACGGTACGCTAGGCAGACTGGTCCGATGCATACTGTGAAATTTTCCTGAATCAGTAGACATCCGGGGACTTTTGGCATACTGCAGATTTTGCTCTTGTTCACTTTCTGCTTACTACATACTGAATTTTGGCCAAATCAGTACGTACTGCTAGTAGAGTAGACAGTTTTGAAAACAGCCAGAGACTTTATACACACACTGGGTAATGAGTAACGAGGCACAGGTGTAGACAATCAAGAAGGAGGGTAAACACAGAAAGTAAAACTAAACTTAACACGCTTGGTGATTTCTCTACAAAATAAAAACAAGAAACACTAGATTTTACACAGACATGAGGGTGTACAAAAAAGGAAGGCAGATATAAAAACACGCTCAGGAAATAACTAACCTAAACTGAAAACAAGAATAACCAAAAATCACTAAATTTAGAACAGACCAAACATGATACACATCTTCTTTAAATACCTTTTTTTTTTATCTCTTTGAACAGTAAATTCCCAAACACCTCTCAAATCATATTAACTCTCCCAAATTGAAAATAACTTTTGTACACAGTTTTGAAGTGATTTTGACTCTGCACTTAACATTGTTTGCATAATTTTGTAATATAATGAGTCATTGAATTCCATCATATGGGAGTTTAGAAATAGTTGGTCAGAGTGAGCGTCATAAACAATCTTGTTGATGATACGTATATGGCTAATTTTTGCAGCACCACTGTTGAATTCATAATTGTTGTATTAGTAAATCCCTTCACCTCTACACAGTAAGACGTGTAAGGAACAATCAGTGAGCATTATATCATATGTAAGGCCTTATAATTTAATATATGTCTAGATGTATACAGGCTTTCCTTTGGTCCTTGGTTCTTTAGTCAATTTGTTGTTTCCATGTTAACTTAAAATCAGTCACACCTCTAAGAAATGTGATTTCAAAAACAATTTCAATATTAACATTATAGGGTAAAAATCCAGGTAACAACATGAATTAATCAATTTATCAATCTTTATTTACATAGCACCAAATCAAAACCAATGTAATCTGAAGATGTTTTACAAACATAGCAGGTCTAGACCGTACTCTATGTTAAATTATTAACAAAGACCCAACATCAAGACAGGATAACACTTATCCCATCTTAATCCACCACGAGTAAAGCACTTTTCAGCATTTAGAAATTTACAGCGGCAAGGACAAACTTCCTTTTAACAAGTAGAAACCTTGAGCAGAACCAGACTCATGTTAGACAGACATCTGCATTGACCGAGTTGGGGTTAGGAAGAGGGATAGAGGAGATGAAAAGAGAGATCAGAAACTCCTGTGTCTTACAGAGTGAAATAAAAACAAACATGCTCTCGCACATTGAACAGATGTGATAATTTGACTTAATTTGACCAATATGTTAATATCTTATAGCCTATAGAAATAGTTATATACTTTATAGAGATACTTTGGCCAGTAAAGGTCTCATTGTATTATGTCAACTCAAGATGTACTGTAAGTAGGTCAGCTGAGAGCACTGTGTTACCGTCAGCTGATAACGCAGGAAACAAACTTTTGGCTATCAGTTCTGCTTCAAGGATAGCTGCAGGCCGAGAAGCAACATACACATACATTTCTTGGTTACAATGCACAATAGTAAGACTGTCTGAAGACACATGTATCGATTGAGGTACGCATGTTGGAGACTAGAGCCAATACGGAGATGGCTGCGTACGACACCCAACTTCCAGGCCAATAGTAGTTGGCTGCGTACTTCCTTTACGCCTTTCAAGATATATCTATAAAAGATTATCATATCCTGGACTCTGGGCTCATTTTGCCCGAATTCCTTTGGGAGCTCTGTCAATTTGAAACCAGTGCTGTACTCTTTACATGTGGCCAGGATAAATGCTTTATGAGACCTGAACGAATTCTCCGTTGTTCATTCTTGAGCAGTCAACAAAAGAATTGGGGCTAACATTTATTTATTTATTGTGTATGTCCAAGTGCAGCACATCATGTCAGCACACATGATGGCACTACATGGTAGGACAGGCAGAAACCACAAGCAGAACCAGACTCATGTTAGACAGCCATCTGCCTTGACTGTTAAAGGTGACATATCATGCAAAATTGACTTTTTAATGGTTCTTTACCTGAAATATGTGTCCCTGGCATGTCTACAAACCCCCCAAGAATGAAAAAAATCCATTCTGCCCCTGTTTTGATTTCTACACCTTTCTGTAAATGTGTGTGAAACGAGCCGTTTCAGACTTCCGTGTTTTTGTTATGTAACAACAATATCCGGTCTGTCACGGAGTCAGAGCTCGGAGCTTGTTCAGCCCATAGACTGTATAATATAATACTGAATCCCTCCCCCGTTTTTCATTACCTGCACAAATGTGTGGTAACAAGGAGCTTAGGAGGGAGGCATGCTAGTTGTAGGCTGTCTTAATAAACACAAAGGTCGGTTTTACTCCCCACGTCTGCAGATTTGAAGATCTAGTGGATGATTTTTATTTGTCATGGATAAGTGCTAGCGCTAATTAGCATAGCCACATAGCTACATGTTCATAGCTGTAGCTGTAGCTGTAGCTGTGTACCAACACACACGTCGACATACTGACAAATAAAACAACAAGAAACACTAAATCTGTGACCAATCCTTCATAAAAGGTCCTGCTGCCTTTCTGGCAGAGGTCGGTTTTACTCCCCACGTCTGCAGATTTGAAGATCTAGTGGATGATTTTTATTTATCATGGATAAGTGCTAGCGCTAGTTAGCATAGCCACATAGCTACATGTTCGTAGCTGTGTACCAAGACACACGTCTACATACTGATAAATAAAACAACAAGAAACACTAAATCTATGACCAATCGTTCAGAAAGGTCCTGCTGCAGGCGCCTCTCCGTCAGGATCAGGTTCTGGATCAGATTCAGAAGGTTGAAGTAACGCGATCTCTGAGCAGCCGTGTATATTCAGCCAACATGTAAACATTAGATCAACATACCGGAGAGCCGAGGCACATCCACTTCCGGAGGGGGCGTGGTCAGAGGGAAAACAGAGTGTTCTGATGAGGACTGAAGAAGAGGACTTTTCAGGCATACCAAAATCTGATTTCAAAGTGTTTTTTTGAGCATAAACTTTAAAGACATGTTTTGGGGACCTCTTAGACCAATATATATTGATGAAAAAAAGCGTGATATGTCACCTTTAAGTACATGTGCTTAATTTTACATTGTATAAGTACAAAAATACAGCTTTAGTGACTTTTGAATCTTTGTTGTAGGATGATATCTACAAAGCATAGTGAATAACTTTCAGTAATACAGGCTATATAAAAAATAGTCCAGGAAAAACAAAGTGTTTGTTGATCTCTCTCCCTGTTAGTTATCACTGTTGAGTTGAATTTCTGGATGTATATATTTCTCTCTTTGGATTTAGGGTTTCTGTGTATTCATTTCTCTGGTGCTGTATTTGCTGAGATAGTTACTTTCACTTTTGTGTGTTACTTCATATACTACCATGCGTGTTTGTGTGTGTGTTGAACCGTGGTTTGTGATGAATATTTTAGATTTTAAACCTCCCTCTCTCTCTCTTTCTTTTTTCTTGATCCTCAGCTCTCTGAAAACTCCAACTCCTTCCTCAACCGCATGCTCAATAGAGACACCATCACCAGAATCAACTACAGACGTAAGAGACACACACACACACACACACACACACACACACACACACACACACACACACACACACACTTTCTGTCTCATTCTACTTCAGCTTTGAACATCATCTGGCCTGCACTTCACAGGTGGACTAAAATAAGAAGTATCTGCCACATAATGAGGCGATTATATCAAAAGTCTTTGATCCAACAGGTGTACTATCTTCTTGGCCTAAAGCAGGCTCCTGATTGGCTGTCACAGCTAGCTTTATAAAGAGGTAGAATCTGATAGTTATGGAGCCAACATTATGAAAGAAACTGTTTTGCCTCCTCTCAGAGTCGAAGAGTCAACTCTCTTACAAAATGCTGCTGCACTTGAAGATGAATCATGAGTTCTCTTATCAGCTTTCTTCTTTTGTAACCTATTTGATTTATTTTATGTTTGCAAGTTGAGTTTTTCTCTATAATGTGAGCTGAAATGACACACAGGTCCTTTTTTTATTGACTGTATTGGCTGTTTTTGTGCAACAGCACACAATACTGAGACCTAGATGAAGAATGACATACATTGAAAGATGTAGAGATTAATAAATAAAATGTTCTCATATTCCTGAAGGTGCTGAGCCAATCAGAGCGGATCATGACAACAATGTTTCATCAAACTGATAAAACTCCTGCAGGAAATCATGTTGATGTCTGGAGGCCAGAGCGGCATGATTATCACACAAATCTTCTGAGAATGCTGGTTTTATTTGCAGATAATTATTACAAATAAGATATTTCTAAAGTGTTGGTTTCATAAGATATTACTCAGACACTTCTTTAGTTATGTTTTCTCTAAGTGGATTGCATAACTAAAAAATAAATTACAGCTTTTTTACTTCTAAAGCTTTGAATGCGACTGTGGCACTGGGTTTAATGAGCTCCAGTAATCTGATGCCTCCAACATAAACAAACACCAACAATGGACAGTCTGCTGTGGTTTTATTATGGCGGCCTGGTGTCATTAGACTGTGATTTAATCAAGATAAACATGCTGGACGTCAGAGGCTGCAGATGTGTCAACATGTCCGTTGACGGGTGCAGAAATCTAACGAACTGAGGAGGAAACTTTTCAAACAGAATCTTAAAATAACTCAACCTTAACTTATGGATTAATGCAGGCTTATACACCAATGCTGCTGCTTTGATCACAGAAAAACGAAGGATTTGTACTGGCGTGTACTGGGAGTGTTTAAATAAATCATTTCGTTGACATTTTAAGTATTATTTCAGAACATTTATTCAATGCATTTAGTTTCCTCTCTTTCTGCAAAGTGACAGAAGTCTCAGCAGAGTTTAGACGACACAGAAACAGAGTTGGTTTTGGGACAACTTTGGTCTGCTGCGTGATATTTGAGTCTTCAAGAAGAAGCTTTGACCATGTTTTCTGTTATTTCAGTTTCCACACAGACAGATTTTTAAAGTTATTCTTTTTTTGGGACATTTCCCTTTTATTGAATGGGGCAGCTGAAGAGAGACAGGACATGTGGGAAGTAGAGAGAGGGGTTGACATACAGCAAAGAATCGAATCAGCGACTGCTGTGAAGTTTAGTTTTAACTATGTTTCAAAGCAGATTGTGACGTCAGATCTGTTGACAAATGAGGCTCCTGCAGCATTCTAAACCCAATTAGCAGAGTGAAGGAGGGTAAGTGGGATGAAGCGTAACAAACACAAACACAAGAGTCGTTGAACCTTCTATAACCGTGAGTGTCAGCTTCAAACCCACACAAGAGTCTGATCTGCTGTGGACTGTACCCACCTCAGGGACCTTTGCTGCCTTACCACTAAGTTAAAAGTGTGTTTTAGTTAAGAAGAGGTGTGTCAATACCAGTAGTGTCAAAAGTATTCACATTCATTACTCCAGTAGAACTATAGATACTAGGGTTTAAAAAGAATTCTGTAGAAGTTGAAGTATCAACTCAAGCTTTTTACTCAAGTAAAAGTGTAAAAGTACTGGTTTCAAAACTACTTAAAGTATAAAAGTAAAAGTAATGTAAGGGGGAAAAATGCCATTAAGGAAAAAAGCTTAGGCTGCGCCACAGGGGCCTATAGTACACTACCCTACCTCCCCCCAAAAAATATTTTTCTAGGCCATAATGACAATAATGTTATATTAATATGTAAATGTTGAAATATTTGTGATACTAAGGATTGAATCTGATTTTCGAATGCTCGAATAATCGTTTACTTGTCAAAAATGTAAGACTTAATGCGAATATTCTCATTTAAAAAAATGTCATCATCTTAACCGGTGCCTGATTGTAATACAGAACTCTGCCAGATGGTGGCTATAGAGCGTCTTGAAGCTGTTAGCTAACCGCATTAAGTAACAGGAGGGGAAGAATCCGAACTGCATGAAATAGCAAAAGAAGAAGAAAACATTGGCAACAGTCGCTGGAAATAAACGTTGAGACGGAAGCTGCCAATGCTAGCTACTAGCAGCACCTCGATTATGAATAATCCCTGAATAGATGCCAGTGCCAGATGCCAATCTTATTTATAATTCATTCATTCATTCCCCCTGTCCTGCATGTGAAGGGCAGTGTACAAAATGACCAGAACATGGAGGAGGGATGAGGACAGATAAAATACCATTAGGGAGGTCTACAAGCTAGACCTCTAGGACAACCCTAACACACTCATAAATTATGCTCTAACTGTAACATCTTGGTTTCCTGTACTGGAATATCACTAACAGAAGGCACAGGTATGGCCTCTTTAAGTTACATGCACCTACATTAATGTATCATGGAGCTGGAGGAAGTTGTGGCTTGTCTACCTGCATATCAGTTGTTTTGCATTTCCATGTGAAACAGTATCAGATCCAGAGGTTTGAACCCCACATTTAAATAGCAAGCTGTGCTTGTAACATATATAGCATCAAGCAAATTGTGATTATACAATCATTTTTAATTGGTTAATCTGAGGATGAGAGAAATCCTCTCTGTCCCCAAAGTTCAACATGAAATCATGAGCAGCACCAAAGGCATAACATGAGTCTGTAAATATTGTGGTTGCTTTGTCCTTGGCTTGAGTACAGGCCTGATAAGATCCTACAACTCTGCTGCTTGATCTGAGGTGCCAGTAGGCAGAGCTCAGGTCTCAATCACTTCCTCGGTCATTCACTGTATCATTGCCAGCCAGATGTATTTTCTCAGATGGTCATGAGGATGAGCCATCAGTATAAAGATGAAATCAGAATTTGGAGAATGTGTCTGTATGAGCTCTGGCCTGGGGGATGTGCTGGTTTCAAATACAAATTAAAATCATGATCGTTGATAAACTCTATGTGGAGGAGTGCTGTAGAATTAAAAGGCAGAAGTGAGCATTTTAATGTTACATGTAGGCTAGACAAAATGGTCACGTCATATCCTGATCTTCCCGCTGCTATGTTGTTTGTTAGGTGACTAATGCTTTCAATCACTCAATATTTATTTATATAGTGCCAAATCACAACAAATGTTCTCCAGACATTTTAAAACAGAGCAGGTCTAGACCCTACTCTGTGTTCTATTATTCAAATATTTTCAAAATATTTAACAAAATGTGAGACTAGTACAACACAGTCATTGGCCAGTACAACAAGGCTGATTTCTTACGTAGCATAACAACCATGGCCACTGACCTCGGAAAACCAGACATATCAAGGATCCTTTTTTTCTTCAGAAGAAAAACTGTTCCTTTAAAAACATGTGAATACAGGGAGCCGGGACAGCTGCGTGTCGACGTCATGCAATGTGAAATGCGGGCAGTCACTGAGTCCTTCAAAGCTGTAGGAGGCCTTTAGTCCAGAACAAGACAGGTGATACAGCCTACTCCGTAGAAGCCCTCCATACAACACAGTCCACTTCAGGGTATTCAAAATCCAGTGCCAACCGTACACACATTCCAAAATCAGAAAGTTCTTACTTTTCAGGGGGGTCATGTTCACCAGAAGTGTCAGTCTCTCAAAGCACAGCACATGACCCAGGTTGGTAGCCTCAGGCTCACAGTACCTTAACCAAAGAGGCTCTGTGACCACACTCGTCCACGTATCATGAGCAAGACTTCCTTAGAAGGCAAAGCACAAATAAATCCAGAGCATACTGCAACAGAGAGTTCACACCCGTCAAGTGTACGTCTTGTAAATCCAGTCCAACTGATGAGTTTTATTGACAAGCCTTGACTAACGTGTCCAGGTCAGCAGACGGCCTTTGAATATGACAGCAAACAGACACTGGCTATCTGGATGCCAAGGAAATAGGAAAAACTAAACATGCCTCAATGACTGTGTAGTACTGGTAATATTGGGCAGTGAAGCCAAGATGGAATTTACATCAGGCACAATCAAAGACCAAAGTACAATAACATTATCTACACTATTATATAGTTTGTGGGGGGGTTATAACCATTAGTAACCCGTTCTTTACAGAAGGCTAAATAAAGGTGATATACAGTCTAGAAGTTTGGACCAACACACTTTGCTTAAAGAGGGAGTGAATAACCCCTTCAACTCTGATAATAGGTTTTATATGGATCAGAATTTCTTAATCATATATTATTATATGCAATATTATCATTACCTTTTTTGGTTTAGCATTAGCTTGAATTTCACAATATGAGGCGAACCAAATGTCACAAATCATAGATTTTTTATCTTTTTAACTTTTCTTGTTTTGCTATAGGGATTTCAAAACACTTAGATAGGTGTCCAAATTATTGTAGAGGGTGACTGCTGTAACAAAATAATTAATATGTAAAATCAGAGGCTCTGTCAATTGTAAAATAAACATTTCATCCCCGAGGTTGTTATGGTTTAAGTCTGATCAGCTGATAAAGCCTGTCTCACAGAAAGCATTGTTTAACCATTTCATTCACATGTTTTGGTTCAGACCAGCTGTAACAGCCGGAGTGATATTTAGAGGAGCCTCAGTGTTCCTAAAACTTTTTATTTAATTTTATACAGTGTGACTGTTAAAGCACACCCTTACAGACACAAATACTGATTGCTCACATGTCAGCTGATGAATGCATCAGCAAGTTATTTACACTCCTCTGTTTGATTAATGGCAACTATGCAACAGCAATACAGTACAGGCCTCATACAGACATCAATGAAACACACTAAAGATGATGATTCAGCGACTTTTGCACGTGTGCCATCTCAAATGTGTCAACATTAACTTGGGAAGGTCCAGTAATAAACACAACTTTTAACAAACTGCAAACATTGAACTGCTTGAAAGGCTCTCTCACAGTCATTCTTAAATAAAGCCCACTACAATTAATCAAAGCAGGTAATCCACACAAAAATATTTTCCCATCAAATTTAAAACAGTTTTCAAATAATCAGAAAAGAATACTACACATCTGTTCCTTCCACGACAACATTGTGTTCAGTGGAAACTGGCTCTGATATAGGAGTGCCTGAAACACCTTCAGTGTGGATAATTTAGGATGCTAGTTGTTGGGATATACTCTTGTAAATTGAAATCTTAGCATCATCATCTTTAATTGACATAATTAATCTTTCAAAAGGACAAGTATAAATCTTACTGTTAATATTTGCTTATTGACTGTGGATCTGATTCTTCTTCTACATGGCCTCCCATTGCTCAGTTCAGAGAGGCCCCTCCTAAAGAGGATGGGGGAAAATATGACAAATTTTGGTAACACTTTATATTAAGGTACACATATTAACCATTAACTAGGTGCTTACTAATATGCATATAAGTAGCATACTAGCCCTTTATTAGTAGTAATTAAGCACATATTAACCCCTTATTCTACATAGCCTTATTCTACCTCTATTACGCCATGAATTAAGATTTTTCCTGTTATTAGCTCCTTATTAATACTTATTGACTGTAAATTAATGCATTGTTGTTTCTGAATAAAGATGTGAATAACCAGTGGGTTATTGAGGCCTTGTAAAGGAGCAGTTCCACAAGAACAGTAATTCTTCCTTTATTACTCTGAATTAGTATAGTCTATTCTTGTGGAATGCAATGCAAAACTACAAGTGGTAATATTACCCTAATAACTATAAATTAATTATTTATTAACTCAAAACATTTTCCCTATTCTAAAGTGGAGTCTTGTTCATTTTTAATTCACAAGTAGTTTGATCCTTATTAACACTAATGTGTTCCCTATTCTAAAGTGGAGTCTTGTTCATTTTTAATTCACAAGTAGTTTGATCCTTATTAACACTAATTTGTTCCCTATTCTAAAGTTGCAGACTCTTCACATTTAGTTACATTATTATAGCATACAACTAGCAGTTATAAGACAGACAGTTAGTACAAGTACAAGAACATTTATTTTAAACTGTAAACAGTCAAGCCATACATTCAGCTCAACAAAAATAAATACAAAGACTCAGGTCAATGCAAATGACTCTTTCATGTTCAAGGACAACATAATTATGTCCGCATGAGTCCAAATTGAAGCCAGTGGCCAGCCCAGTCAAACAACCAAACAACTGACAGGTCTAGTTTGACATTTCAAAACAATATTCAAAATGGCATTTACAATAGAACAGTGTTTACTATATTTGTACAACCACAACTACGAAAATATATATATATATCTTGGTACTGAGTATGGACAAATCAATAAACAGCTGTAAATTTGAGTTATGCTAAAGACAACAGAAGTACATTCCACAGCTGATTAGCCAACTAGTAAAATAATGCAAGGGCATTTTAGAGAGGCAGTGTCACACATACACATAAGATACGTAGGACTCCATTACACATTCATTACTGAACAATACTAGGTAAGGCATCTTTATCTATACAGCACAATTTAACACCAAGGAGCAACTGAATGTGCTTTACATAAAGACAAAACCTTATCAGTAAGAAATGAAATCAGAAAAAGAACAGCATAAAAACATACAATGTTTTTTACAATGTTTTTTCTTGTACTACATTAAAGTAGTACCAAAAAAATATATATACATATATATACATATACACAACACAATAAAAACTAGACTAAAATAAAGCATATAATACGAGTTTGCAGCATGAAAGATTGATTTGCATTAAAACAATTAAGAGGACTTTCTGATATCAGTGCTGCTGGTAGTTTGTTCAAGTTGTGTGCAGCATAAAAACTTGATGCTGCTTCACCGTGTCTGGTTTGATTTCAAACACTGGATCATCAGACCCAAATTTGCAACTTTATTTCATACAGGATATTTTTTTCGGATGTCATGTAAAAGCATGCCCAGTGGTCCATGTCTGTGTTGGTTTCCACGCCAGTAAGTCCACTCAATTACATCCAAGTGATCTTTCAATAAATTTTGTGTTCGGTTTCCTCTTAATCTCCATATAGTTGATTTGCAAATGCCCCAAAGTCGCTCGAGATTTTGTGTATGTGCACCTGTCATAGGGTCAACAAAACATTCTTGGTGGTTAACAGTCAGATGATTGTAACCTTCATCCTGAAGACGGTGATATGATCTCCATCCATCTGAAATGATGGCGCTTCCCTGTCGAACGTGCCTTTTTATTAGGGGGAGGAGATGATCGGCTGAACGGTAAGGGACTATCTTGAGCACGGGTCTTCTCCTGGCCTCCTTAATGCCGAGCATTCCAAAAACCCAGGAACTCCTGTTGCTTGCCCTTCCTCTGTTGTACTGAAATTCAAATGCATAATGGATCATCATTGTTGCCATGTAATGACATCATACAGGTCGATACTTGTTAGACAGAGTGTAGCAATATCTGAGTGGTCTGTGTGGTCTGCATAGCCTACCTTCCTTTTATGACCAAATTTGCTCTCATCTATGAGAACAAGTTCCCCTCTTCTTCCAATGGTCTGTTTGCCTCTTCTTCTCATTCTGTTCATTGCAGCTTTGCAAACCCTCCGCAGCTTATCAGCAAGTTTTGTCAGCGTTGCAGAGCTCTGAGTAATCCCCTCTTGCATCATGTCCACTTGTCGTAGGCGAAGACCCTGAGCAAATCTGTAATAGATAAACCACAGAAATGTCTTTGTTGGAGCCATTTGTTTAGGGATTTTTGTTGACCACTAGATGGTGGTGTTTTCCCTGAAAGTGATATATGTTGAATGTCTGCGGATTGTCACCAGGTGATATAAATTAGGGCAGGTAGCCTAGTTTTTAGTTGGGAGGTGAAGAGAGCGCATGGTTCTTACCATAAATGCATGCAAGACAGCTGAAATGAACAAACTGGACAATGTTAGTCATATTCTTTTTACCGCAATAAATGGGAACATCACCCAAAGGAAAATTTGGTTTTGGACATCAATTTAATCACACTATATATTCAACTGTGTGTCAGGAACACCACATCACCTTCCAAAGTGACTGAAGAGGAAAGGCTAAGGACAGTCACTACAGTCTTTAACTTACCATTGTGTACTGAAGTCAGTTTCTGATATTGTCTAAGTTTCTTGATTTGTAACTACAATTTCTTATTTGCATACATGCCAATATGGCATTTGGGTCAATAGCCTTGGCTACAAAATGTGATCTCAATGTAACTTGATCTCAATGCAACTAGCAGGAACTGTTATGTAATACATAAAAGTCAAAAAATGATTTAACTATATTGTATCTTCAGACTCCTCACTGAAGAATGGACATACATGTAGAATACATTTAGAAAAACCAACCAATAGACTTCAGACCTCACTTCTCCTTGATTTAAGTTAAACCAATAATAGATAAGGGCTGGTCAAACAAAGCCACAGTCAATGTACTGTAGGATAATTTAAAAGTAGCCATTTGTTTTAATATTGATGGCTGCATTAATTTATAGTTTAAGCCAACTTACCTGTAGATGAAATGCATCCATGTTTGCAAGGGTACATGAGAATTCTCGAACACGGAGCCACTTCGGACTGTCCTGGAGACCGATCCCTTATGGCATGAATCACGGCATACCCTGTGATCAAAATGAAGGTTAATGGACCTTACACCATAAACTGTAGTCTTGTTTATTTCATGGTAAAATGTCAAGCAAAGACAGTGTTGGTCAGTAACGCATCATTTAGTAACAGTCCTGGTGCAACAATGTAACATTATGCTCTGGCCCACTCTTTCTGGTGCCTCTCCCCCACACTTTAAGCTCCCTTCTGGGGAGACACATGTCACGAGGCCCACCTGACCTCCGCGGTCCTTCCCAGACTGTACTGCTAAACTTTTTTTCTTTTCTTTCAGTTAAGTAACAAATTACTTTTGACAAAACGTAATTTGAGTCGTAACGTCATTACTTTTTAAATGAATAATCAGGTATTTGATTATTTAAATTACTCCACATTAAATTGCCCAACACTGCGCATAGGTAACATCTAAACATGAAGCGACTACTCACCATGCTGGCTCCTTTCTGCTGTAGGACTTCTTCCATTTCATGACATCAGTGCAAGAAGGGCATCTCATCGATTTTCGGAGAAGGCCTTGTTTCATCAACCACCTGATAAACTTGTCGACTTCTTTGGGGCACTGTCTAAAATAAATTCGTCCTAAGATCTCGCGCTGCAACACCGCCATATTTCTCTTTCTCGGTAGGAGGATGCAGAATAAGCAGACGCAGAATTCCAACGGCACTTCAGTGATTGACATGAATATCCACCAGTCAGTGTTTATCATCCGCCTACTTCCTCTTAAGGCTTCCAATCATTACAAACTACGGAGCTGATACGTATATTCCCTTCCCCTGTTTTTCGCGGTTGAAGAAGAGTTTGGATCACGTTTGGATCAAGTTTGGATATTTCTTGTGCTTTGAAAATGGTAAGTTATCTGTTAAGCTTTCTGCGTTATGTTCAAAATCCTCTACAAATGTGTTAGCTAGCAAAAAATGCTGTACCAATCCCTGCTAAGGTATTTTATTTGCTGAAGTAGTCGGAGATAAAGTTCAGTGTTTCCAGCATACTTTAGCAGGTTGTGGCGGGACCCCGGGGGGGGGGGGTCGTTGTCACGGCCACGGATAAATATGACCACAGTACAATCCCCGATTCAGCGCGACAACTAGGGGACAGGGGGTTACATGTGCGTGCGTGTATGTTTGTATGTATGTATGTGTGTGTGTGTGTGTGTGTGTGTGTGCGCGCGCGCGTGTGTGTGTGAGAGAGACAGAGACAGAGACAGAGACAGAGACCAGTCAGCAGGAGGACAGGTTGACTGACAGATTACAAACGTGGATTTAGGGACGTGAAAGTAAGATTAGGTCATCTCCAACTTTAGTTCATGTTATTTTCAAAGTGTAATTAGCCATCATAGTTGTAATTTAAAAAACTGATTAAATATAGACTATTGAGACAGTCATAATATATTCAGCCAGTTAAGGAAATCTGACTGAATTAATATACAGGAACTGAAAATGGATAAAGATATGAATGTTGAATATCTCAAAGCTATTTGTATAAAGATTAACAAGATAATTTCACATTTACTATTTTTATTTGAAAAGTGCTTTCCCAGGAAGCCATACTGAGGTTGTGTTGCTAAAGAAAAAATGTTATTTGCACAGCAAATTATTGAAAGAAAAGTGAAATGTTTGTTCTTATATTGATGCTTCTTTCAATAAATGTTATACTAGACACATTATTACAAATATGCTAGAGTAGGGGGGGGGGGACTGGTAGTCCACACTGGCTATCCAGTGTGGACAGTATTATCTTGCAAATAGAACTCTAGTGACATTAAAATGTCTTACACAGTACGTTATATTATTGATGTTAGCAAAGCCCTTATGTGAGGCATACTGTAAAATCAATGAAATCTGCCACATATGAATAAATGAAGTTTATAATCATTTACATCAAACAGGACATTGAAACTACCCTGAGCTAAAGGAAATACATTTGGTATCTTAATTATTAGTATTTAGGTAAATGAATCTAATTTAAACTTTGTACGTTAGCCTAAATTTCTCAAACTGTCTTTTTAATGTAGCCCAAGGCAAAGAAGAAGACAGCTCTCCCCAAAGATGAGTTGATGACTAACTCAAAAGAGAGGACTAGCGATGAGCTGCATAAGTCAGGTAGGTCATGCTCTGTTTGTTCTGTGTAGAACCTACTTGACAAGCTATCTTAATGTAATATAAACATTGTGAACCTACAATAATATGTTGTGCTTCTACTGTAGGTTCTGAAGGTAATGAAAGTCAGGCACCCAGCTGTAGCAGCCTCGGATCAGGTAATGGCGTCATATTTTCTGGTGTTTTATTGGTTATATTCAGAAAAAACATTTCACTGAAGTGATGCCTGTATTGTACTTCTAATGTTTATCAAGGATCAGTCTCCAAAGTGGAGTTTCTGGAAGAAAAGATTCTCTGGCAGGAAAGGATGATCAAGGACCTTGAAGAAGAGCGAGATTTTTTGCGTGCCCAAATCCAGGGGGGGGAGAAGAAAACAAGTGAGTAATTTTGGAGAACTTTACAATTTTGTTACACAATTGAGTTATATGAGGAATATTGTCACCTCATGTCTCAACATAAGCTGAATAATGTTTCTTCTGTCCTATTCTTTATGAAAGCTCAACAAAAAGCCTTTACTTTGGAAGATGACATGAACCCCAGTGACATGGAAGATGACCACCCCCCATCTTCCCCAAATATTAGTATGTCGTCCGACAGTGATGTCACTTCAAGACAGCCAAAACATTCCAAGCGTCATCGCACTAGGTCACTCACACCCACATCTGCAACTCGGGCTCACCCTGGGCGATCTCATAGAGGTGAGATTGTGTTAACTTGAATCTCCTGCCCAGTGACCGATTAGCTGCCATGAAAAAAAAAAACAGTATGCTTGATAGATAGACTAATGTCATCAATGCAACTTTAGCTGCATTAGCCATGGACTGTCTTAATCCCTCATGCTGTTTTTTGTTTTATTTTCTTTTGGATCAGTCAAGGGGCCAGCAGAGGTCCTCCAGCGGTACAATAAAGTTCTGAAAACTTTTTCACGGGTCCGAACGATGACTGAAGCTTTCCGCATCAATGGTGTGGATAGAGGCACCATCAAGATGACAGCGCCGATTGCAGAATTAAAATATGTGCACCCAGAAAAATTTGCATCCTTGAAATTTGACCCTACTACGGAGACACTCCTGGCCTTTGCCAGGAAATGCGCACGTAACATCACCCCAGAAAAGCAAATCATAATCGAGGATATGAAATCCAAGGGAACACTCCTCCCTTTGCTAATCAAGTATTAAAAGGATTGGACATGCTTTACCAGTTTACCAGTTTTAACACTTTTAAAACGAGTTGTTTAAAAGCAGTTAAAGAAAAGGTTTGGTTTAAAAACGTTTAGGAAATGTAAAGTTAATTCTGCCAGTTGTTTGTTGTTTAACTGGTCTTCAATTTGGACTCAGGCATCTGTTTACATGTGATTACATTTACAGTAGCCTTACTGTCTTTTTGAACTGTTGTCTGCTGATTACTGTATGTTTTGCATTGACCTGAGTCTTTGCATTTAGTAGTTGTGGTTGTACAAATATAGTAAACACTGAGCTATTGTAAATGCCATTTTGAATATTGTTTTGAAATGTCAAACTAGACCTGTCAGTTGTTTGGTTGTTTGACTGGGCTGGCCACTGGCTTCAATTTGGACTCATGTGCTCATGCGGACATAATTATGTTGTCCTTGAACATGAAAGAGTCATTTGCATTGACCTGAGTCTTTGTATTTATTTTTGTTGAGCTGAATGTATGGCTTGACTGTTTACAGTTTACAATAAATGTTCTTGTACTTGTACTAACTGTCTGTCTTCTAACTGCTAGTTGTATGCTATAATAATGTAACTAAATGTGAAGAGTCTGCAACTTTAGAATAGGGAACAAATTAGTGTTAATAAGGATCAAACTACTTGTGAATTAAAAATGAACAAGACTCCACTTTAGAATAGGGAACACATTAGTGTTAATAAGGATCAAACTACTTGTGAATTAAAAATGAACAAGACTCCACTTTAGAATAGGGAACATGTTTTGAGTTAATAAATAATTAATTTATAGTTATTAGGGTAATATTACCACTTGTAGTTTTGCATTGCATTCCACAAGAATAGACTATACTAATTCAGAGTAATAAAGGAAGAATTACTGTTCTTGTGGAACTACCCCTTTACAAGGCCTCAATAACCCACTGGTTATTCACATCTTTATTCAGAAACAACAATGCATTAATTTACAGTCAATAAGTATTAATAAGGAGTTAATAACAGGAAAAATCTTAATTCATGGCGTAATAGAGGTAGAATAAGGCTATGTAGAATAAGGGGTTAATATGTGCTTAATTACTACTAATAAAGGGCTAGTATGCTACTTATATGCATATTAGTAAGCACCTAGTTAATGGTTAATATGTGTACCTTAATATAAAGTGTTACCAAAGAATCATATAAACAACTGCTGATGATTCTTTATTGGTAAGTCTTACAGAAGATAGTGAAAACTGAAAGGGTAGAGAATATTAACAAGAAAAAAGTAAGGGATTAAATCACAATAGTCCTTCACAAAGGTTGATGATAATAATAATAATAATAATAATAATAATAATAATAATAATAATAATAATAATAATAATAATACTATAGAGTATGAATGGCAGAATTAAGATAATCCAATGAATAACAGACACAAGTTAGATTTGATGTATTTGTAGCCTTGATCTGGTTAAACCTTTGCATACATGAGCCTCCTTACATTTATTCTAATTTGTTTTGGTAATTTGTTGAAGGTTATGGCCCTTTAGTCTCGGATGTTTCAGAGTTCTAACTAAAAAAAGGACTGTCTGAGTGGAAGCTGCTGAACTTTTGCAGTTTTAAGTTTGAGATCTGCAGAGACGATCCAGAACTCTGTCTGAAAAAGTCTCCAGACCCCCTGTTGCTCCAACTTTTGCAGCTTCTTGCCGTGACCGCATCAACTTGGTTCACCCCTCTGTTTCCCCTCCCACAATGCCCCGACCCGACCCCCCCCGATGTGGCCCTGCTCAGGAGGAAACCAACCCAATCCAGTGGATTCCAGTGAACTCTTCCGCCCCACCTCCTTCCCTCCAACTCTCCCTCCTTCCCTCCCTCCCTCCCTCCCCAGCTTCCACTCCCAGCCAGCCGGCCGCATCGATTTCATGTTTGGGCTGCCCACATTGATTTTCATGCAGGTCCATGGATCACACTGCTGCTTCCTCCATCTCAGTAGTAAAGTGGGAGGCCAGGAAAATCGTCTTTGACAGTTGCTGCACAGAGATGCTGCAAAACGCCCCTGCAGCCGTGCTTTCCCCCAACCTTGTTCCTCTTGTACCCACTGTACGGCTTCACTCACCACCTTAACCTGCTTACCCTCCCTCTCCCTTCAGCTCTTTAACACAAGCACCATCTTCAGAGCCAGCAGCCCCATCGCTGGTACACGGTGGGCATGCTGGAGAGGGGACAGAGGGGGGAAGGTCCCCTTCAAATGTGGCTCCTGAAGTGATCTGTTAATTCATGACCATCAGGTTTACAGACTAATGGTAATGAAAGTCCTCTTTGGACATTTCAGTGTTTGTTTTAAAGAGCTGGTGACACATAAAGCCCATCTTAAGAGGTAAAGTGTCAGTTTTCACAATAATTTATTATGTCATGATCAAAACTATATGCATGCTTTAAAAACGATTTTTTTGTATTAAAATTTACATTAAAAAAAAAAGTCTATAGCTACTAATGGAAGTATTTAGATACGCTTGAAAAGTGTATACTTCATATGTTTCACTATTTCCTTGCTGTGTTGCTTCAGTCACATAAAATATCAGAGAAACATTAGAGGTGGGACAATGATAAAAGCTTGCAGGCAGATTAAACAGTTCTGAAATTATATATATTTTTTAATATTTTGTGTGTCAATATTATGCATACATGAGATACAGTTCTTACAGGTTCAAACCTTTTTAAAACATTTTGTTTGAATTTTTTGACCCTCCACCCATAAAAATCAGAAAGGAAATTATATATAAAATGACAGAAAGAAATTGAAAAAAAAAAGAAAAAAAAAGGGTATATAATATTAATCAAAACTAAGATTAAAAAATATTTAAATAAATATAAATAACCAAAGAAAAAAAAACATAGGCTTCTATATTTTCATTAACTTATGCAGGTACATAACATTACGTTTATACATATCCTGTCCTTGCTTTGAAAGAAACCCATCTTTTTTCAAACAGCTTTTCATTTTCATTTATTCTATAAGTTACTTTTTCCATCGAGTAAAACTTCCCTACTGTTTCTAACCACTTGTATATATTA
This sequence comes from Notolabrus celidotus, assembly GCF_009762535.1. Lineage (NCBI taxonomy): Eukaryota > Metazoa > Chordata > Actinopteri > Labriformes > Labridae > Notolabrus > Notolabrus celidotus. The sequence goes on from NW_023260063.1 coordinate 53,230, forward strand.
GAAATTATTAGTTCATGTCAAGCATAAAATATTTCAGTTTGTGTGGTTTTTGGCGCCCCCTCTTGGACAAAGTATGTAGCATGTAGTCTTGTAGACTTGGATTGCCTTAAAAGTCTGTACCTGGATCAGGTTGATATAAAGGATGTGCATTTAGTTGACTATACAATTAAACATTGACGCCCTCACCTCTAACCTACAGAATTACCAATCAGTTTCACGGATCATGAATATTTTATTATTGTATGCCTAAATTGCAGGTCATATATTGTGTCTGACTTGTGGCTAGCTAGCTGGGCCTGTAGCTCCTACCCAGATTTAAACAAGCACGTTTGGCAGTGTTTTGATCCAGAAAATGGAGATAAAGTTGTATGTAGGCTGTGTTAAACTGACATATCACCACTTCACCAGAGCAATGAGGTACCAGCACAGTCATGAGGACGTTAACCTGCAAGGAGGTGGTGCTAGCTCTGCTATTGTTAGCCACACTCTGCAAACCAAAGTTACACTGTTCACTTGAAGACTCAGTGATACTGGTTTAATAATAATAATAAATGAAAATAAAAATAAAAAACAAAGTAATAATACAAATAATGATAAATATGAGTTATATAGAGAGTTTCAGGGTACTCAATTATGCTTTGCATGAATTAAGAAAAATTTAAATAAATTAAATCTAATTTGTTAATCGATATATGATGCTTTTTACTGTTATTTGACTGGTTCATGTTTTTTTTTTTTTTTTTTTTTTTTAACTTGAGACAAGTCAGTCAGTCTATAACTGCCTGATTCCCAATCCACAGTATTAACCCAAACACATAGACCAACTTCTTTTATTTAGACACACCACATGCGCACACGCACACACAGGCACACACACATGCACACACCCCTCTCCCTTTATGTCCCCCACCCGCACTCAAACTCCCTCACTGTACTATAAAACGTTAAATGTATGTCAACATCACCCAACATATTTGACACTCGGCACTTAAGTATTATTATTATTTTATTTTTAATTTACTTATTTTCTTTGTTATTATCATGTATATGCTTGTGTGCATACATGTGTATGTATGTATGTATGTATGTATGTATGTATGTATGTATGTATGTATGTATGTATGTATGTATGTATGTATGTATGTATGTATGTGTGTATATGTTGTTTTGTTTGTTTTGTTTTTTTGTTTTCTTGTTTTTTTTTGTACACCTGTGGCTAAAATAATAATAATTTAAAAAAAAAGAAGACTCAGTGATACTGGTTTAATAATAATAATAAATGAAAATAAAAATAAAAAACAAAGTAATAATGCAAATAATGATAAATATGAGTTATATAGAGAGTTTCAGGGTACTAAAATATGCTTTGCATGAATTAAGAAAAATTTAAATAAATTAAATCCAATTTGTTTATCGATAAATGATGCTTTTTACTGTTATTTGACTGGTTCATGTTTTTTTTTTTTTTTAACTTGAGACAAGTCAGTCAGCCAGAATTTCAATTTCTGAGAAATCACTTATTTTGGAATATCCTGAGATGATCCATAGCATTTTTCTTTTAAAAAAAATAAAATAAATGCGCTAGATTCTCTTATCCTGACTTCAAATCAGTAGATTCCCAAATTCAAATTTGGATTAAAATTTTGCCCCTCTGGATTTTGAACTTCCTCCTCCTCTAAACCATAAGGGCCAGGAGATGAAACATTCCAAAAAGCAGTTTTTAAATGTTTTTAAATCTGTTAATTGATCTGCTAAAGTCATGATTCTGAAAATGATGGTGATAGATTCAGCAGACATTTACAGAAGACTGATAAATGTGTGTCTGAGTTGAGGACAGCTCTCAGTAGAAAGACCTGAGTTCATAAAAACACAGGTCTTCTTCATTATGCATCTTCTGAAGCCGTGCCTCTGCCCCTACAGCTCCCCGGTGTCTCCTTCAGGACCTCACGCACCATCAGACGAGATGCACGTCTCCACCCTCGTGTTGTTGGCTTTACAAACGTGCACGTGTAGGAGTGTGTGTGCCTGTGACCTGAGAAAGTGGCAGAAATGTCACACACTTAATTTGTGTGGCAGTAAAAAGCCCGGCTGTCTGGGGAGCCATCGATCTGACAAGTTATAACAGAGGAGGAGAGGCAGGAGGAGGCCATCAGGAGCATGACACTGACAACAGCTTGGGATCTCTCCCCCTCTCTCTTCTTGTGTGTCATGTTCTCACCGCTCTCCTCTTTCTCTCTCTTCTCCTGTCTTTCTTCTCACTTTCTCCTTTCCTCTTCCTCTACCTTTGACACCCACCTCGCTCTAACTCACTCTCTCGTCCTCGCTCCAGCGCTCAGTCTTAACCTCTCTCACTTAAACTTTCACCTCGCTCTCTCTCTGCCTTCTTCTTCTCCTCCAGCTTTTCTCTTTTTTATAAATGTTTAATCCTGCTTTCACTTCCCCTGAATTCTCTTCACTGCTGTCAGAAAGGAGCAAACTGCACCTCCATCACTCTTCTGTCTTCTCTTTCTACACCTTTAGTAACATTGCTTTGAGTTGTTTTTCCATCAATCAGAGGATGGTTTGTATCCTATTCCTGAAGAATACAGTTTTCAGGAAATGATGTCCCCTTACAAAGAGCACACCTCAGGTTAGGTTTCCTGAGTCCTAAGTCCTGAGTCACTGGGTCATTTTTACAGTGAAAACAAATTGTATTCTTTTAAAAGAAAAGAAAGGCAGCTTGATCCATTGCCGGTTCAAAATGACTGATTCATGCAGGCGAACGATCGTTAAAAACTATCATTATTGTCCCTTTTCAACAAAACAGATTATTACATTAATTATTGTGTTCCAAAACCTTTGAATAAAACATATGATATAATGATACATATATACCTCTACAGGTACACATTAATGTAAATATTATTCTTTCATAGTCTCTCATGAAGTGTGTTTATGTAAAAGAAAAACGATCAGGGCGCTGGTTGCCGACACTCAAAAAAAGCAGGAATACCCAAAGCTGCGCAAAGCCTCAAAAACAATCCACAGCATCCCATCCACCTCCACATCATCAGAGAGGATATTCTCAAAGACAGGATTTACAGTCAACAAAGCAAGGAGCGCACTTCTGCCCGTACACACGATGGTTTTCCTCACGTACAATTTGAAAAGACTCACGCGGACAAAGACGCGATGAAAGACTGTTTTAAAGGGGACATATCACGCTTTTTTCATCAATATATATTGGTCTAAGAGGTCCCAAAAACATGTATTTAAAGTTTATGCTCAAAAAAACACTTTGAAATCAGATTTTGGCATGCCTGAAAAACCCTCTTCTTCATTCCTCATCAAAACACTCTGTTTTCCCTCTGACCACGCCCCCTCCGGAAGTGGATGTGCCTCGGCTCTCCAGCACGTTGATCTAATGTTTACATGTTGGCTGAATATACACGGCTGCTCAGAGATCACGTTACTTCAACCCTCTGAATCTGATCCTGACGGAGAGGCGCCTGTAGCAGGACCTTTCTGAAGGATTGGTCATAGATTTAGTGTTTCTTGTTGTTTTATTTATCAGTATGTCGACGTGTGTCTTGGTACACAGCTACGAACATGTAGCTATGTGGCTATGCTAACTAGCGCTAGCACTTATCCATGATAAATAAAAATCATCCACTAGATCTTCAAATCTGCAGACGTGGGGAGTAAAACCGACCTCTGCCAGAAAGGCAGCAGGACCTTTTATGAAGGATTGGTCACAGATTTAGTGTTTCTTGTTGTTTTATTTGTCAGTATGTAGACGTGTGTCTTGGTACACAGCTACAGCTACAGCTATGAACATGTAGCTATGTGGCTATGCTAATTAGCGCTAGCACTTATCCATGACAAATAAAAATCATCCACTATATCTTCAAATCTGCAGACGTGGGGAGTAAAACCGACCTTTGTGTTTATTAAGACAGCCTACAACTAGCATGCCTCCCTCCTAAGCTCCTTGTTAGCACACATTTGTGCAGGTAATGAAAAACAGAGGAGGGATTCAGTATTATTTTATACAGTCTATGGGCTGAACAAGCTCCGAGCTCTGACTCCGTGACAGACCGGATATTGTTGTTACGTAACAAAAACACGGAAGTCTGAAACGGCTCGTTTCACACACATTTACAGAAAGGTGTAGAAATCAGAACAGGGGCAGAATGGATTTTTTTCATTCTTGGGGGGTTTGTAGACATGCCAGGGACACATATTTCAGGTAAAGAACCATTAAAAAGTCAATTTTGCATGATATGTCACCTTTAAAAGGTTCTGTTAAGAGATTTAAAAACCCTTTAGCTGGTTCAGGTTTGATTTTGAACATTAAACAAATGTTTAGCCTTAAGTTGGACAAACTACCCTCTGCAGTGCTGCTCTCCGCTGTGCGAACAGTTCAAATATCTCCTGATTCCTTACTCTAAAGTGGAGCGTTGTTCCATGTTTAACTGATGGCGGCCTTATTTGAGTTTTCTCTCCTTCATCACCTCGTTGTTTTTGCAATATAGATTTAAAAAATCTAAGTTTTATATTTAGAATATTCTGTTGTCCCTTTTACTTTAAGCTATGAGTCTCTTAATTGTAAAGGGTTATGTGTAATATTGTCATGCGGTCACCATCATGCAGACTTTGGGTCAATAAGGAAAAACAACAAACATTCCACTATTCGTCGTCTATGGGCAAAATCTGATGAATCAGATTCGACTAAGCAAATCCTTAGTCGGGCTCACCCCTAATTGGAAGTAACCCTCCTAGGTTTGAGGTAAGCCCCTAATGTTTTCCACGCCTGGCCAACCCTTCAACAGTCAGTGCACCAGTTTGGCCACCCAAGTCAAACTGTGTGGCTATTCATAAGTTGAATATGATCATGTTCAGACATAATTTTGGAAAAAATATAATAGTTCCTTTTTGTGTGGAAGACTGATTAAGACTACTTAAGGAATCGTTAGGAGATTTGATAAGGAATTGGATTGATAAGCAGAATCTACAATGGCATTGACATTGATAAAATCTTATCAATTCCCACCTCATGGTTGTTACTATCAGACGGCAGGGTGCATGGTCGTAATCAATATCTTTTTTATAAGAAAGGTCCTCTGGGAAATATCTGTAACGCTTGATATCTACTCAGCTGGCGTGAAGGGCATGTCTGTGTTTGATTGACAGCTCGGGCAGGGACACAGGGGTCAGAGGGAACATACCGAGTGCTGGTTAACAAGCCGGGGGTCAGACAACCTGCTCTCCGCATGCGGCTGAACTCAAGTGACACCAGAAGGTGATAAACATGTTGTTTAACATGCAGCACTGCAGCAGCTTCACAGCTTTCGTATGTAAAAACTGAAATTAGCCGTGCAACATCTGTAGCCGGACAACAAACTGCGTACCAACCTTTTCCCCTTTCCCCCTTGCAGCCTGCTTTATTATTAAATTATGTACCAATCATTCACATTTACTAATAATCTGATCATGAAATGTACATTTTCTAAACACTACTATGATGTCTCAGAACTCTTGAAATGATTTATTAGGTTTTATACAGAATACTTTCTTAGAATCTCAGCTCATCACAAACCTGCTCTTAAGAAACCGTCTTCATGTGTAGTATCTGTTTCAAGGCTCCCCTTTGCGTTTGTTTGAAGGTCTCTTTATTCTCTCTGGTGATGTTGCGTGCTTTCATTGAAGTCGGATCTCCTGCAGTGTCCAATCAATGACTGATATCCAATAAGGGGGGCGAGTCTGTCAGTGAAAGACTTCTGTAAAGGCTGCTCTCGTGTATCCTCGCTCACCGCTCCCTCGTTTCCTCTGTATCCTTGTTTCTTCCTGATCGGTCTCCCCAGTGCTCCTCACCTTTCACCTATACTGACTGCATCAGCCTGTTCACTTGTTCTCATCAGGTTGTCAGATTGGCAGGGAACACATACCGTGTTCTCAGTCAGTCATGGGCACAGCTACGCACTGTACATCCAACCATGCCATTCAGTTTTAAGGCCAACTGGTTTATGCCTTGTGCTTTGGTATATTATTATTCTATCAAAAATATAATTTTTAAAGCTTCTTCTGACCTACAAATGGTCAGAAATCTTAATGGTCAGACACCTTCGTATATGGGAGGTAGAGCCTTTAATTATCAGGCCCCTCTCCTTTGGAATCATCTACCAGTCAGGGTCCGGGAGGCAGACACCCTCTCTCTCTTTTTTAGGAGTAGACTTCAAACTTTCCTTTGTGATAAAGCTTATAGTTAGAACTGGATCAAGCTTGGACCAGCTCTTAGTTATGCTGCTATAGGCTTAGACTGACACAGTGGGATCCTTTCTTTCCTCTCCTCTCTCTGCCTATCTCTTACTTTAACTCTTCCTGTCCCATTAAAGTTACTAACCATAGACCTCTGTGGAGTCCCTGAGCTCCCTTGTCTCGTAGGTTCCTCTGGATCTCTGCTGCTGTGGACGTGCCAGACTCCAGCTGCTACAACTACTACTATCTGTCTCACCACTACCATCTCTCTCTCTCTCTCTCTCTATCTCTCTCTCTCTCTCTTCATCTCCCTCTATCCCTCTCTCCAACACGGTAGGTCTCAGCAGACGTGTGTCTAACATGAGTCTGGTCCTGCTGGAGGTTTCTGCCTGTTAAAGGAAGTTAGTCAAGTTTGATAAAGCTTATAGTTAGAGCTGGATCAGGCTTGGACCAACTCTTAGTTATGCTGCTATAGGCTTAGACTGACACACTGGGATCCTGTCTTTCCCTCTCTCTCTCCTCTCTCTGTCTGTCTCTTCCTTTAACTCTTCCTGTCCCATTAAAGTTACTAACCATAGACCTTTGTGGAGTCCCTGAGCTCCCTTGTCTCGTAGGTTCCTCTGGATCTCTGCTGCTGTGGACGTGCCAGACTCCAGCTGCTACAACTACTACTATCCATCTCACCACTATCATCTCTCTCTCTCTCTTCATCTCCCTCTATCCCTCTCTCCAACACAGTAGGTAGGTCTCAGCAGATGTTGTGTTTAACATGAGTCTGGTCCTGCTGGAGGTTTCTGCCTGTTAAAGGAAGTTCGTCCTTGCCACTGTAACTTGCTAAATGCTGCAAAGTGCTCTGTTAATGGTGGATTAAGATGAGATCAGACTGAGTCCTGTCTGCAGGTCTAGACCTGCTCTGTTTGGAAAGAGTCTGAGGAGAACATTTGTTGAGATTTGGTGCTATAGAAATAAAGGTTGATTGATTTATTATTTCCTCCTTCTAGCACATTATAATTGAACTATTTATGTTTTTGCATATATTTTTTTTTCTCGTTGTTCATCTGTCTCCTGTTATTTTACATTTTCAAAATAAAGAAATCTAATGAAATATCCTTGAGTATTGCCTGCTGTAAAT
>NW_023260063.1:61098-95254 GCF_009762535.1 Notolabrus celidotus
CAAACTTGATCCAAACGTGATCCAAACTCTTCTTCAACCGCGAAAAACAGGGGAAGGGAATATACGTATCAGCTCCGTAGTTTGTAATGATTGGAAGCCTTAAGAGGAAGTAGGCGGATGATAAACACTGACTGGTGGATATTCATGTCAATCACTGAAGTGCCGTTGGAATTCTGCGTCTGCTTATTCTGCATCCTCCTACCGAGAAAGAGAAATATGGCGGTGTTGCAGCGCGAGATCTTAGGACGAATTTATTTTAGACAGTGCCCCAAAGAAGTCGACAAGTTTATCAGGTGGTTGATGAAACAAGCCTTCTCCGAAAATCGATGAGATGCCCTTCTTGCACTGATGTCATGAAATGGAAGAAGTCCTACAGCAGAAAGGAGCCAGCATGGTGAGTAGTCGCTTCATGTTTAGATGTTACCTATGCGCAGTGTTGGGGCAATTTAATGTGGAGTAATTTAAATAATCAAATACCTGATTATTCATTTAAAAAGTAATGACGTTACGACTCAAATTACGTTTTGTCAAAAGTAATTGTTACTTAACTGAAAGAAAAGAAAAAAAGTTTAGCAGTACAGTCTGGGAAGGACCGCGGAGGTCAGGTGGGCCTCGTGACATGTGTCCTCCCCAGAAGGGAGCTTAAAAAGTGTGGGGGAGAGGCACCAGAAAGAGTGGGCCAGAGCATAATGTTACATTGTTGCACCAGGACTGTTACTAAATGATGCGTTACTGACCAACACTGTCTTTGCTTGACATTTTACCATGAAATAAACAAGACTACAGTTTATGGTGTAAGGTCCATTAACCTTCATTTTGATCACAGGGTATGCCGTGATTCATGCCATAAGGGATCGGTCTCCAGGACAGTCCGAAGTGGCTCCGTGTTCGAGAATTCTCATGTACCCTTGCAAACATGGATGCATTTCATTCTACAGGTAAGTTGGCTTAAACTATAAATTAATGCAGCCATCAATATTAAAACAAATGGCTACTTTTAAATTATCCTACAGTACATTGACTGTGGCTTTGTTTGACCAGCCCTTATCTATTATTGGTTTAACTTAAATCAAGGAGAAGTGAGGTCTGAAGTCTATTGGTTGGTTTTTCTAAATGTATTCTACATGTATGTCCATTCTTCAGTGAGGAGTCTGAAGATACAATATAGTTAAATCATTTTTGACTTTTATGTATTACATAACAGTTCCTGCTAGTTGCATTGAGATCAAGTTACATTGAGATCACATTTTGTAGCCAAGGCTATTGACCCAAATGCCATATTGGCATGTATGCAAATAAGAAATTGTAGTTACAAATCAAGAAACTTAGACAATATCAGAAACTGACTTCAGTACACAATGGTAAGTTAAAGACTGTAGTGACTGTCCTTAGCCTTTCCTCTTCAGTCACTTTGGAAGGTGATGTGGTGTTCCTGACACACAGTTGAATATATAGTGTGATTAAATTGATGTCCAAAACCAAATTTTCCTTTGGGTGATGTTCCCATTTATTGCGGTAAAAAGAATATGACTAACATTGTCCAGTTTGTTCATTTCAGCTGTCTTGCATGCATTTATGGTAAGAACCATGCGCTCTCTTCACCTCCCAACTAAAACTAGGCTACCTGCCCTAATTTATATCACCTGGTGACAATCCGCAGACATTCACATATATCACTTTCAGGGAAAACACCACCATCTAGTGGTCAACAAAAATCCTAAACAAATGGCTCCAACAAAGACATTTCTGTGGTTTATCTATTACAGATTTGCTCAGGGTCTTCGCCTACGACAAGTGGACATGATGCAAGAGGGGATTACTCAGAGCTCTGCAACGCTGACAAAACTTGCTGATAAGCTGCGGAGGGTTTGCAAAGCTGCAATGAACAGAATGAGAAGAAGAGGCAAACAGACCATTGGAAGAAGAGGGGAACTTGTTCTCATAGATGAGAGCAAATTTGGTCATAAAAGGAAGGTAGGCTATGCAGACCACACAGACCACTCAGATATTGCTACACTCTGTCTAACAAGTATCGACCTGTATGATGTCATTACATGGCAACAATGATGATCCATTATGCATTTGAATTTCAGTACAACAGAGGAAGGGCAAGCAACAGGAGTTCCTGGGTTTTTGGAATGCTCGGCATTAAGGAGGCCAGGAGAAGACCCGTGCTCAAGATAGTCCCTTACCGTTCAGGCCGATCATCTCCTCCCCCTAATAAAAAGGCACGTTCGACAGGGAAGCGCCATCATTTCAGATGGATGGAGATCATATCACCGTCTTCAGGATGAAGGTTACAATCATCTGACTGTTAACCACCAAGAATGTTTTGTTGACCCTATGACAGGTGCACATACACAAAATCTCGAGCGACTTTGGGGCATTTGCAAATCAACTATATGGAGATTAAGAGGAAACCGAACACAAAATTTATTGAAAGATCACTTGGATGTAATTGAGTGGACTTACTGGCGTGGAAACCAACACAGACATGGACCACTGGGCATGCTTTTACATGACATCCGAAAAAATATCCTGTATGAAATAAAGTTGCAAATTTGGGTCTGATGATCCAGTGTTTGAAATCAAACCAGACACGGTGAAGCAGCATCAAGTTTTATGCTGCACACAACTTGAACAAACTACCAGCAGCACTGATATCAGAAAGTCCTCTTAATTGTTTTAATGCAAATCAATCTTTCATGCTGCAAACTCGTATTATATGCTTTATTTTAGTCTAGTTTTTATTGTGTTGTGTATATGTATATATGTATATATATTTTTTTGGTACTACTTTAATGTAGTACAAGAAAAAACATTGTAAAAAACATTGTATGTTTTTATGCTGTTCTTTTTCTGATTTCATTTCTTACTGATAAGGTTTTGTCTTTATGTAAAGCACATTCAGTTGCTCCTGGTGTTAAATTGTGCTGTATAGATAAAGATGCCTTACCTAGTATTGTTCAGTAATGAATGTGTAATGGAGTCCTACGTATCTTATGTGTATGTGTGACACTGCCTCTCTAAAATGCCCTTGCATTATTTTACTAGTTGGCTAATCAGCTGTGGAATGTACTTCTGTTGTCTTTAGCATAACTCAAATTTACAGCTGTTTATTGATTTGTCCATACTCAGTACCAAGATATATATATATATTTTCGTAGTTGTGGTTGTACAAATATAGTAAACACTGTTCTATTGTAAATGCCATTTTGATATTGTTTTGAAATGTCAAACTAGACCTGTCAGTTGTTTGGTTGTTTGACTGGGCTGGCCACTGGCTTCAATTTGGACTCATGCGGACATAATTATGTTGTCCTTGAACATGAAAGAGTCATTGCATTGACCTGAGTCTTTGTATTTATTTTTGTTGAGCTGAATGTATGGCTTGACTGTTTACAGTTTAAAATAAATGTTCTTGTACTTGTACTAACTGTCTGTCTTATAACTGCTAGTTGTATGCTATAATAATGTAACTAAATGTGAAGAGTCTGCAACTTTAGAATAGGGAACAAATTAGTGTTAATAAGGATCAAACTACTTGTGAATTAAAAATGAACAAGACTCCACTTTAGAATAGGGAACACATTAGTGTTAATAAGGATCAAACTACTTGTGAATTAAAAATGAACAAGACTCCACTTTAGAATAGGGAAAATGTTTTGAGTTAATAAATAATTAATTTATAGTTATTAGGGTAATATTACCACTTGTAGTTTTGCATTGCATTCCACAAGAATAGACTATACTAATTCAGAGTAATAAAGGAAGAATTACTGTTCTTGTGGAACTGCTCCTTTACAAGGCCTCAATAACCCACTGGTTATTCACATCTTTATTCAGAAACAACAATGCATTAATTTACAGTCAATAAGTATTAATAAGGAGCTAATAACAGGAAAAATCTTAATTCATGGCGTAATAGAGGTAGAATAAGGCTATGTAGAATAAGGGGTTAATATGTGCTTAATTACTACTAATAAAGGGCTAGTATGCTACTTATATGCATATTAGTAAGCACCTAGTTAATGGTTAATATGTGTACCTTAATATAAAGTGTTACCAAAATTTGTCATATTTTCCCCCATCCTCTTTAGGAGGGGCCTCTCTGAACTGAGCAATGGGAGGCCATGTAGAAGAAGAATCAGATCCACAGTCAATAAGCAAATATTAACAGTAAGATTTATACTTGTCCTTTGAAAGATTAATTATGTCAATTAAAGATGATGATGCTAAGATTTCAATTTACAAGAGTATATCCCAACAACTAGCATCCTAAATTATCCACACTGAAGGTGTTTCAGGCACTCCTATATCAGAGCCAGTTTCCACTGAACACAATGTTGTCGTGGAAGGAACAGATGTGTAGTATTCTTTTCTGATTATTTGAAAACTGTTTTAAATTTGATGGGAAAATATTTTTGTGTGGATTACCTGCTTTGATTAATTGTAGTGGGCTTTATTTAAGAATGACTGTGAGAGAGCCTTTCAAGCAGTTCAATGTTTGCAGTTTGTTAAAAGTTGTGTTTATTACTGGACCTTCCCAAGTTAATGTTGACACATTTGAGATGGCACACGTGCAAAAGTCGCTGAATCATCATCTTTAGTGTGTTTCATTGATGTCTGTATGAGGCCTGTACTGTATTGCTGTTGCATAGTTGCCATTAATCAAACAGAGGAGTGTAAATAACTTGCTGATGCATTCATCAGCTGACATGTGAGCAATCAGTATTTGTGTCTGTAAGGGTGTGCTTTAACAGTCACACTGTATAAAATTAAATAAAAAGTTTTAGGAACACTGAGGCTCCTCTAAATATCACTCCGGCTGTTACAGCTGGTCTGAACCAAAACATGTGAATGAAATGGTTAAACAATGCTTTCTGTGAGACAGGCTTTATCAGCTGATCAGACTTAAACCATAACAACCTCGGGGATGAAATGTTTATTTTACAATTGACAGAGCCTCTGATTTTACATATTAATTATTTTGTTACAGCAGTCACCCTCTACAATAATTTGGACACCTATCTAAGTGTTTTGAAATCCCTATAGCAAAACAAGAAAAGTTAAAAAGATAAAAAATCTATGATTTGTGACATTTGGTTCGCCTCATATTGTGAAATTCAAGCTAATGCTAAACCAAAAAAGGTAATGATAATATTGCATATAATAATATATGATTAAGAAATTCTGATCCATATAAAACCTATTATCAGAGTTGAAGGGGTTATTCACTCCCTCTTTAAGCAAAGTGTGTTGGTCCAAACTTCTAGACTGTATATCACCTTTATTTAGCCTTCTGTAAAGAACGGGTTACTAATGGTTATAACCCCCCCACAAACTATATAATAGTGTAGATAATGTTATTGTACTTTGGTCTTTGATTGTGCCTGATGTAAATTCCATCTTGGCTTCACTGCCCAATATTACCAGTACTACACAGTCATTGAGGCATGTTTAGTTTTTCCTATTTCCTTGGCATCCAGATAGCCAGTGTCTGTTTGCTGTCATATTCAAAGGCCGTCTGCTGACCTGGACACGTTAGTCAAGGCTTGTCAATAAAACTCATCAGTTGGACTGGATTTACAAGACGTACACTTGACGGGTGTGAACTCTCTGTTGCAGTATGCTCTGGATTTATTTGTGCTTTGCCTTCTAAGGAAGTCTTGCTCATGATACGTGGACGAGTGTGGTCACAGAGCCTCTTTGGTTAAGGTACTGTGAGCCTGAGGCTACCAACCTGGGTCATGTGCTGTGCTTTGAGAGACTGACACTTCTGGTGAACATGACCCCCCTGAAAAGTAAGAACTTTCTGATTTTGGAATGTGTGTACGGTTGGCACTGGATTTTGAATACCCTGAAGTGGACTGTGTTGTATGGAGGGCTTCTACGGAGTAGGCTGTATCACCTGTCTTGTTCTGGACTAAAGGCCTCCTACAGCTTTGAAGGACTCAGTGACTGCCCGCATTTCACATTGCATGACGTCGACACGCAGCTGTCCCGGCTCCCTGTATTCACATGTTTTTAAAGGAACAGTTTTTCTTCTGAAGAAAAAAAGGATCCTTGATATGTCTGGTTTTCCGAGGTCAGTGGCCATGGTTGTTATGCTACGTAAGAAATCAGCCTTGTTGTACTGGCCAATGACTGTGTTGTACTAGTCTCACATTTTGTTAAATATTTTGAAAATATTTGAATAATAGAACACAGAGTAGGGTCTAGACCTGCTCTGTTTTAAAATGTCTGGAGAACATTTGTTGTGATTTGGCACTATATAAATAAATATTGAGTGATTGAAAGCATTAGTCACCTAACAAACAACATAGCAGCGGGAAGATCAGGATATGACGTGACCATTTTGTCTAGCCTACATGTAACATTAAAATGCTCACTTCTGCCTTTTAATTCTACAGCACTCCTCCACATAGAGTTTATCAACGATCATGATTTTAATTTGTATTTGAAACCAGCACATCCCCCAGGCCAGAGCTCATACAGACACATTCTCCAAATTCTGATTTCATCTTTATACTGATGGCTCATCCTCATGACCATCTGAGAAAATACATCTGGCTGGCAATGATACAGTGAATGACCGAGGAAGTGATTGAGACCTGAGCTCTGCCTACTGGCACCTCAGATCAAGCAGCAGAGTTGTAGGATCTTATCAGGCCTGTACTCAAGCCAAGGACAAAGCAACCACAATATTTACAGACTCATGTTATGCCTTTGGTGCTGCTCATGATTTCATGTTGAACTTTGGGGACAGAGAGGATTTCTCTCATCCTCAGATTAACCAATTAAAAATGATTGTATAATCACAATTTGCTTGATGCTATATATGTTACAAGCACAGCTTGCTATTTAAATGTGGGGTTCAAACCTCTGGATCTGATACTGTTTCACATGGAAATGCAAAACAACTGATATGCAGGTAGACAAGCCACAACTTCCTCCAGCTCCATGATACATTAATGTAGGTGCATGTAACTTAAAGAGGCCATACCTGTGCCTTCTGTTAGTGATATTCCAGTACAGGAAACCAAGATGTTACAGTTAGAGCATAATTTATGAGTGTGTTAGGGTTGTCCTAGAGGTCTAGCTTGTAGACCTCCCTAATGGTATTTTATCTGTCCTCATCCCTCCTCCATGTTCTGGTCATTTTGTACACTGCCCTTCACATGCAGGACAGGGGGAATGAATGAATGAATTATAAATAAGATTGGCATCTGGCACTGGCATCTATTCAGGGATTATTCATAATCGAGGTGCTGCTAGTAGCTAGCATTGGCAGCTTCCGTCTCAACGTTTATTTCCAGCGACTGTTGCCAATGTTTTCTTCTTCTTTTGCTATTTCATGCAGTTCGGATTCTTCCCCTCCTGTTACTTAATGCGGTTAGCTAACAGCTTCAAGACGCTCTATAGCCACCATCTGGCAGAGTTCTGTATTACAATCAGGCACCGGTTAAGATGATGACATTTTTTTAAATGAGAATATTCGCATTAAGTCTTACATTTTTGACAAGTAAACGATTATTCGAGCATTCGAAAATCAGATTCAATCCTTAGTATCACAAATATTTCAACATTTACATATTAATATAACATTATTGTCATTATGGCCTAGAAAAATATTTTTTGGGGGGAGGTAGGGTAGTGTACTATAGGCCCCTGTGGCGCAGCCTAAGCTTTTTTCCTTAATGGCATTTTTCCCCCTTACATTACTTTTACTTTTATACTTTAAGTAGTTTTGAAACCAGTACTTTTACACTTTTACTTGAGTAAAAAGCTTGAGTTGATACTTCAACTTCTACAGAATTCTTTTTAAACCCTAGTATCTATAGTTCTACTGGAGTAATGAATGTGAATACTTTTGACACTACTGGTATTGACACACCTCTTCTTAACTAAAACACACTTTTAACTTAGTGGTAAGGCAGCAAAGGTCCCTGAGGTGGGTACAGTCCACAGCAGATCAGACTCTTGTGTGGGTTTGAAGCTGACACTCACGGTTATAGAAGGTTCAACGACTCTTGTGTTTGTGTTTGTTACGCTTCATCCCACTTACCCTCCTTCACTCTGCTAATTGGGTTTAGAATGCTGCAGGAGCCTCATTTGTCAACAGATCTGACGTCACAATCTGCTTTGAAACATAGTTAAAACTAAACTTCACAGCAGTCGCTGATTCGATTCTTTGCTGTATGTCAACCCCTCTCTCTACTTCCCACATGTCCTGTCTCTCTTCAGCTGCCCCATTCAATAAAAGGGAAATGTCCCAAAAAAAGAATAACTTTAAAAATCTGTCTGTGTGGAAACTGAAATAACAGAAAACATGGTCAAAGCTTCTTCTTGAAGACTCAAATATCACGCAGCAGACCAAAGTTGTCCCAAAACCAACTCTGTTTCTGTGTCGTCTAAACTCTGCTGAGACTTCTGTCACTTTGCAGAAAGAGAGGAAACTAAATGCATTGAATAAATGTTCTGAAATAATACTTAAAATGTCAACGAAATGATTTATTTAAACACTCCCAGTACACGCCAGTACAAATCCTTCGTTTTTCTGTGATCAAAGCAGCAGCATTGGTGTATAAGCCTGCATTAATCCATAAGTTAAGGTTGAGTTATTTTAAGATTCTGTTTGAAAAGTTTCCTCCTCAGTTCGTTAGATTTCTGCACCCGTCAACGGACATGTTGACACATCTGCAGCCTCTGACGTCCAGCATGTTTATCTTGATTAAATCACAGTCTAATGACACCAGGCCGCCATAATAAAACCACAGCAGACTGTCCATTGTTGGTGTTTGTTTATGTTGGAGGCATCAGATTACTGGAGCTCATTAAACCCAGTGCCACAGTCGCATTCAAAGCTTTAGAAGTAAAAAAGCTGTAATTTATTTTTTAGTTATGCAATCCACTTAGAGAAAACATAACTAAAGAAGTGTCTGAGTAATATCTTATGAAACCAACACTTTAGAAATATCTTATTTGTAATAATTATCTGCAAATAAAACCAGCATTCTCAGAAGATTTGTGTGATAATCATGCCGCTCTGGCCTCCAGACATCAACATGATTTCCTGCAGGAGTTTTATCAGTTTGATGAAACATTGTTGTCATGATCCGCTCTGATTGGCTCAGCACCTTCAGGAATATGAGAACATTTTATTTATTAATCTCTACATCTTTCAATGTATGTCATTCTTCATCTAGGTCTCAGTATTGTGTGCTGTTGCACAAAAACAGCCAATACAGTCAATAAAAAAAGGACCTGTGTGTCATTTCAGCTCACATTATAGAGAAAAACTCAACTTGCAAACATAAAATAAATCAAATAGGTTACAAAAGAAGAAAGCTGATAAGAGAACTCATGATTCATCTTCAAGTGCAGCAGCATTTTGTAAGAGAGTTGACTCTTCGACTCTGAGAGGAGGCAAAACAGTTTCTTTCATAATGTTGGCTCCATAACTATCAGATTCTACCTCTTTATAAAGCGAGCTGTGACAGCCAATCAGGAGCCTGCTTTAGGCCAAGAAGATAGTACACCTGTTGGATCAAAGACTTTTGATATAATCGCCTCATTATGTGGCAGATACTTCTTATTTTAGTCCACCTGTGAAGTGCAGGCCAGATGATGTTCAAAGCTGAAGTAGAATGAGACAGAAAGTGTGTATGTGTGTGTGTGTGTGTGTGTGTGTGTGTGTGTGTGTGTGTGTGTGTGTGTGTGTGTGTGTGTGTGTGTGTGTGTGTGTGTGTGTGTGTGTGTGTGTGTGTCTCTTACGTCTGTAGTTGATTCTGGTGATGGTGTCTCTATTGAGCATGCGGTTGAGGAAGGAGTTGGAGTTTTCAGAGAGCTGAGGATCAAGAAAAAAGAAAGAGAGAGAGAGGGAGGTTTAAAATCTAAAATATTCATCACAAACCACGGTTCAACACACACACAAACACGCATGGTAGTATATGAAGTAACACACAAAAGTGAAAGTAACTATCTCAGCAAATACAGCACCAGAGAAATGAATACACAGAAACCCTAAATCCAAAGAGAGAAATATATACATCCAGAAATTCAACTCAACAGGATAACTAACGGGGAGAGAGATCAGCAAACACTTTGTTTTTCCTGTATTATTTTTTATATAGCCTGTATTACTGAAAGTTATTCACTATGCTTTGTAGATATCATCCTACAACAAAGATTCAAAAGTCACTAAAGCTGTATTTTTGTACTTATACAATGTAAAATTAAGCACATGTACTTAACAGTCAAGGCAGATGGCTGTCTAACATGAGTCTGGTTCTGCTTGTGGTTTCTGCCTGTCCTACCATGTAGTGCCATCATGTGTGCTGACATGATGTGCTGCACTTGGACATACACAATAAATAAATGTTAGCCCCAATTCTTTTGTTGACTGCTCAAGAATGAACAACGGAGAATTCGTTCAGGTCTCATAAAGCATTTATCCTGGCCACATGTAAAGAGTACAGCACTGGTTTCAAATTGACAGAGCTCCCAAAGGAATTCGGGCAAAATGAGCCCAGAGTCCAGGATATGATAATCTTTTATAGATATATCTTGAAAGGCGTAAAGGAAGTACGCAGCCAACTCCTATTGGCCTGGAAGTTGGGTGTCGTATGCAGCCATCTCCGTATTGGCTCTAGTCTCCAACATGCGTACCTCAATAGATACTTGTGTCTTCAGACAGTCTTACTATTGTGCATTGTAACCAAGAAATGCGTGTGTATGTTGCTTCTCGGCCTGCAGCTATCCTTGAAGCAGAACTGATAGCCAAAAGTTTGTTTCCTGCGTTATCAGCTGACGGTAACACAGTGCTCTCAGCTGACCTACTTACAGTACATCTTGAGTTGACATAATACAATGAGACCCATACTGGCCATAATATCTCTATAAAGTATATAACTATTTCTATAGGCAATAAGATATTAACATATTGGTCAAATTAAGTCAAATTATCACATCTGTTCAATGTGTGAGAGCATGTTTGTTTTTATTTCACTCTGTAAGACACAGGAGTTTCTGATCTCTCTTTTCATCTCCTCTATCCCTCTTCCTAACCCCAACTCGGTCAATGCAGATGTCTGTCTAACATGAGGCTGGTTCTGCTCAAGGTTTCTACTTGTTAAAAGGAAGTTTGTCCTTGCCGCTGTAAATTTCTAAATGCTGAATAGTGCTTTACTCATGGTGGATTAAGATGGGATAAGTGTTATCCTGTCTTGATGTTGGGTCTTTGTTAATAATTTAATATAGAGTACGGTCTAGACCTGCTATGTTTGTAAAACATCTTCAGATTACATTTGTTTTGATTTGGTGCTATGTAAATTAAGATTGGTAATTGATTAATTCATGTTTTTACCTGGATTTTTACCCTATAATGTTAATATCGAAATTGTTTTTGAAACCACATTCTCAGAGGTGTGACTGATTTTAAGTTAACATGGAAACAACAAATTGACTAAAGAACCAAGGACCAAAGGAAAGCCTGTATACATCTAGACATATATTAAATTATAAGGCCTTACATATGATATAATGCTCACTGATTGTTCCTTACATGTCTTGCTGTGTAGAGGTGAAGGGATCTACTAATACAACAATTATGAATTCAATAGTGGTGCTGCAAAAAATTAGCCATATACGTATCATCAACAAGACTGTTTATGACGCTCACTCTGACCAACTATTTCTAAACTCCCATGTGATGGAATTCAATGATTCATTACATTAAAAAGTTATGCAAACAATGTTAAGTGCAGAGTCCAAATCACTTAAAAACTCTGTACAAAAGTTATTTTCAATTTGGGAGAGTCAATATGATTTGAAAGGTGTTTGTGTTCTTTTCAAAGAGATAAAAAAAGGTATTTAAAGAAGATGTGTATCATGTTTGGTCTGTTCTGAATTTTCTTTTAGTGATTTTTGGTTATTCTTGTTTTCAGTTTAGGTTAGTTATTTCCTGAGTGTGTTTTTATATCTGCCTTCCTTTTTTGTATACCCTCATGTCTGTGTAAAATCTAGTGTTTCCTGTTTTTATTTTGTAGAGTAATCACCAAGTGTGTTAAATTTAGTTTTACTTTCTGTGTTTACCCTCCTTCTTGATTGTCTACACCTGTGCCTCGTTACTCATTACCCAGTGTGTGTATAAAGTCTCTGGCTGTTTTCAAAACCGTCTACTCTACTAGCAGTACGTACTGATTTGGCCAAAATTCAGTATGTAGTAAGTAGAAAGTGAACAAGAGCAAAATCTGCAGTATGCCAAAACTCCCCGGATGTCTACTGATTCAGGAATATTTCACAGTATGCATCGGACCAGTCTGCCTCGTGTACTGTGTCCTACAATGCACAGCGCTAAAGTTACGCTTTTTATTTTTTCTTCTTTTTTGACTTGGTGAACTCAGTTTTTAGGTGCTTTGAAAATTATTAAATCACATATAATCAAGTGGATGCTAAAGAAACAGTTTCTCCATCAGCTTGGCCGTTGTTTACTTCCGAATTTCGAAACCGGAAATTCAGTGATGTCTGACCCAGCATACTGTAACACAGATTGAACAGAACAGTCATACTACATACTAAATTCAAACGCAGTATGTAGAAGGCATACCCTACTGCCTACAACAGTTGTAGGTACTAGGTAGTATGTAGCAGGCCGTTTCTAAAACAGCCATTGTCCTCCCTTCTGTGTCATTGTTATGTCAAGTTGTACCATGTCATCTCATGGTCCTGTGTTTGTGTTTCCACTAGCATTGTTTAAGTACGTTTTTGTTTATTAAAACCTTTTATTTTAATCTGCACACGTTTCCTCCCTCCTCGTTTTTCTAGTCGTGACAACGTGTTTATGTTGTTGGGGTTAAATTGTGGAATGATGCCAGTATAAATTCAAAAACTTGTGATTCACTTTTGTTTTTTTCTTCACACTTTGCAAGCTGGTGGCTTAATTAGATACAAAAATGTAGGCTTGGCTTGCCTTTCAGTCATCACTTAATACATGACTTTGTTGAAAGTGTCTGTACTGTGAAAATGATTGTATTATGTGTGACGACTGAATAAATACTTCTACAGTCAATATTATAAACTCCACACCACTCTGTTATCATCTAAAGACTATCACACACGCCACAAGAATCCATCTCTGCATTGAATCACTCTAAAAGAATAAACTGGTGTTCAGTCAGACAACTCACGTCTTATTGGTTTGATATGTTTGTTGCAGCAGAGCATTGTTTGTGTTTGGAGTCTAGGGTCCAACTTCATCACTCCTCGCTGTTTGATTTTTGCACGAGAGAGATTGAGGAGTGATGAGATAATATCTTAAACCCTACAGCTGGATGCTGGGGACTGAAAGTTTGAGTGCAGCACTGGTGCAGGGTAGAACAGAGGCAGATAGCAGAAATCTTGCTGCTTAAATACACAACCAAAATCATAAGGATATGTTTGTTGTGATTGTGAGAATGACGCATGTTAAGTGTGACATAAGTGCAGCTCCAGTTTCCTGCCTGCACCAACACGCAGGACCAATTATTCTAGTCAGATCTAAATTGTGGTAATGATGCTGAAGAAACATTGTGAGCCTTTATTTGCATATTCACAACTAGGTAATGTCCTTTTCTGCCAGTTCTTCCTTTGTTTTGAAAATGCAGCAAAGTAAAATTCAATCTGGAGCCTGTTTAATGTCATATATTTCTTTTATCATAGTTTGCTCTGAGTCTGTTTGAAATGACAAAAGCTGACGGTAGACTTGTTCATGTTTGGGATTCGTTATGTGTTGCTAACTTTGCCCCTGTAGTCAACATGCTCATAGAAACCCTGGTTTGATTTTCCATGCTGACAACCAGCGTCGAGACCACTTAAAGCGCTGTCCCCTGCCAGGTTGAGTCAAGCCAGATCACCGAATGACACCCTGAGTACCTTGAACTGGCTTCACAGCACAAACCCCCGTGCTCTTACAGGTGTTTTTATCCCCTTTGTTGTGTTGCTGGCCTGACATGCTGACCTTTATGAAGATGGAGACCACAGCGATGCCGTGAGGACTTTTGGCTGCCTCAGTGTAGTTGGCGTACAGGTCATGGTTGTAATGGATCAACTGGACCTGGAAGCGAGACACAGTTAGAAAGATGAGAGCACTTACGGTTAGATGAAGTAGCTCTAACTTTCCACTGAACTGACAGTATGTTTTACAGTCAGTAAAGTGTTTCAATTATTTCCCATGCGGCACTAATTCAAACACATTTAACAGGGATCATCTCAAGTGCATTAATCTCCTGTGATGGCTCAATCAATGCCAGACGTATTGATAACAGTAGATCAATCAGTTTATAAATAATAAACATGTTGGTGCGTCTGCGTCCTGATAACTGTCTCGTTAAAGACAACATCTTCAGGATTCTTCACATGCACTCAAACGCCACCAGATTAGACAACAAAGAAAAAAACGTCCTATTCTAAAATCCAGGATTAAAACAATCTTTGAGAAAACCCCCCGCTCAGATATGACACATTTTTGCATTAACAAGAGGCGACTGTTTCCAGAATAACTCACTCTGTGTGGGTGGTGTGTGTACATTTTTCTGTGTGTGTGTGTTGTGTGTCTGTTTATCAGAGAAAGCATAATCCTGCAGTCATTAATCATAATAAGCCTGCTAATGTCAGCAATTATCTTATCAGCCTGTTAGTATTCTCTGCTGTCTACAAAGACATGTGTGTCTTTCTGTTTGTGCGTGTGTGTGTCCTGCAAATATTGTGTTTTAAATCCACAGCATGCTATTTCCGTCTCGTCTCTCACCTCTCCAGGAAAGCCCTGTCCGTTGAGGAGGTGCTCTGAGCCCGAGGCGTCCTCGCTACCAAAATGGAGGCGGACCTCCTCGAGCCTGTAGCTGTAACCCAGCGGCCCCCCTGAGATGTTCACCAGGTGGGCTTTGTCTGGCCGCAGGGACACGTGCTTCCCTGTGTTGTACATGGTGCCTCCCATCTAAACAGAAACAAACAGAGAGGACGACAATGATAAATTGATGTTTACTCCAACTGTAACAAGAAAGATCTGTCTTATATTCCGTTTTTTTCTCGACTGTGAATCAGGATTTTCATCGAGTTTCTTATCTTGCAAACTGTTGAAAAATGCTTTGTTTGAGGCATGAACTGTATGAAATGATGGAAGACATGACAGGTCATCAATAGTATAGCCAAAACATCTAGAGCCCCCCCTACAACTTAATGCAGCATAGGTTATGATGCCTGGCATCTCCATGTCAACAGATGGGACATGGTCAAACTTTACAATCAACATTCTCAATCCAATTACATTTTCTCTAACATGTTTTTTGTCATTTTAGTTAGAATTCATCATGCTGATTAATGTCCAAGTGTTAATTTTTCTAATGAGTTAAGTTTGAATTTTTTATTTGATCCTAAAAAGACAGGAAGTGACTTCATGATTGACGGATCTGCTGACAACTGAGGCTCCTGTAGCGTTGTGTGCACCAGATTATAAGAGTAGAGGAGAAACAGTAAGGAAACACAAGAGTCATTGAACATAGCACTGACACAAGACTGTTCCGCTTTGGTCTGTACCCACCTAAAGGCTGGTTTATACTTCTGCGTCGCCCCTACGCAGCAGGGGCTTACACGGACATGAGTCCCACATACTTGTGCGTCGATGTGTCCGTGTCGTGCAGCAATTCTCTGCCGAAATGCTTGAGGGCAGGGTGGTCTCTCTGATAGCTGGTCGCCTGTTTCTGGCCCCGCTGCGATCTCTGTTTACTTTCCTCACAGCGTTTCAGAGCGTGTTATGTTAATCTACAGCTGATACATGTTGCTGTTTATCATACAGACATGATTACATGAAGAATAGAGAGGAGGAGATGAAATACACAGCCGATGTACGGCCGATGAGCACTTCCGGGATCCCAAGCGGACCATTCACAGAGCTTGCGGTCCGCGTTGATTCTACGCGTAGTTATATTTTGGAGGAGGTGCACGTCAGCTACGTGCGTAGGCCTCTGCATAGGTACAGGAGCTATGCAGACCCCCGGCGTAGGCTCTGGTGTTGATTTGACGCAGAAGCATAAATCAGCCTTAGTAGATCTCTGACATTTTAGCTAACGTTAAAAGTGTGTTTTAGTTAGCATAAGCGAGATGTCAGTACCACAACTTCACCAGATAATTTATTGCCCTGACTCTGACTCCAAATGCTCAAGATGTCCGTGCCACACCCTGGAGTTATTTTGGCTTCACTTATGTACAACAGGAGGAGGTGGAGACAAGTCATCCATCTTTGTGAAAGCCAGTGGTTTGGAAGCCCGTGTGTTCTTGCACTTTTGACGTGTCCTAAGTTTAAATGTACTTTCATTTATGAACAACAACAGAGATAAGACAGAGAATGTTGTGGAGAAGAGAGTGGGGGATGACGTGCAGTGAGGGGCAAAAGCCGGGACTCGAGCCAGCGGGCGCTGAATCAAGGACTGGAGCCTCTGGAGGGGAGGGGTGCAAGTTTTCCACTGAGATAAATCAGCACACTCCTAAGAAAACCTTAATACAGGAATGAAGCTAACATATCAAAAACCATCTTAATCAACATTAACATACTAGTATGTTAACATGCTAATTCTAGAACAGCTCCAATCAAGTAATCAGACATTTTTTTCTACAGGCTTGCAGTTTTATGCAGCTGCATGTTACTCGCAATGCTTCAACAAATACCACCCCTCATCTCTCACGGCCCGGAGCAAAGCGATAAATGGCTTTGTGATTAAATAGAAATGTAATTAAAGAGCATTTAGAAACAATGAAAGAAAGGAACAGTGGAACCGCTTTCTTAAATTTACAGCAAGGCAACACCAGACACAAATCGCTTCATCATAAAAAAGTTTAATGCTTGCAGATAAATCAACAGGAAAACGCAGAAATAAGGAGAAAGACGAATAAATCAAGCTCAGTTACAGTTTGGGCGTAAAAGAAGGCTGGGCTTGTATTTGCTGTGGTATAATCTCATAAAACTGCTCACTTGACTGAAGACTCTCAGCCTTGTTTTCTTATTTATGTGCCTTGATGCAGTCTTTAAAATAATAATTTAAAATTAATATTAAAGTATGACTACTGTAAAACACCAAAATGAAGCAAGCCACCATGCAGTGAAAGTGTGATAAAGATGAGTTGTTGTCGTGACTTAAAGAGGAGCTCTTGTTTTTCTCGTAACAGCTGGAGATAAACTGTACCAAGCTTTTGGTCTATTGCTATGTGGGGGTTGCTTTAATCATTATCATCATTTATTCCTGAGTGTAACATATGCTACATGACACTTGTACCCACAGTGCTGTAATGAGCCTTGTTTTATTTTTAACACAGGCATCCCCCGTTGCCTCCAGCAGCAGTAGCAGCAGCAGCAGCAGCAGCAGCGGCAGAGTGGCCCACTTCTAAAAACTCCAGCAGCTTTGTCTTCTGACAGGATGGAGAAAGTGTAAAGTGCTGCCATGTGTGACCGAGCTGCTGCAGCCTCTGTTTTAATATCCTGTATGGAGGCTGTAATGAGATGACTGAGTCGGTCCAATTACAGAACACGTAGACAGTTCTGCTTCACTTCTTCACTGTGATATTAATGGTCTGTTATGTTAAGTTGTATAATGTTAACCAGAGCAAGGGAAGCAGCTAAAGGGTGCTTCTTGGGCGGATGGCGGTACTTCTGTATGTTGTAATCTGTGAGAGAGGTTTCAATAGAACATCCAATGAATATGTATGGGCCTATTAACCTGATTTAGATTATTCTTATTAGATTAATATTTTCTGGCACACTATCCTGCTTCACACTATGTTCTATACCTCTTTCTAACCCCAACATGGTCAAGGCAGATTGCTGCCTTTTATGAGTCTGGTTCTGCAATAAACCATAAAATCAATAAAAAGCAGGTCTAAAATAGTGAGTTGACAGTGTGTTAGCTTCCCTGATATCCTCTGGCAGGTGATTCCACAGCTTAGGGGCCCTGACAGAAAATGCCCGATCACCTTTTGTTTTTCTGTTTGAGCGTGGAATAGTTAGTAAAGATCTACTGGAGGATCTGAGGTTACATGATGGCTCATAGGTAGTCAAGAGGTCAGAAATGTAGTCTGGAGCTGACCCCCTACGGGCTTTAAAAGTCAACATCATCATTTTAAAATCAATTCTAAAATGGACTGGGAGCCAGTGAAGCGATTTTAAAATGGGTGTGATGTGTTCTCTCCATCCGGAGAAAAATTGGTTGCCATCCAGTTATTAATATCTGCAGTGCACATGTGAAGGTTGCTCAATTAAATTGTATCTTTACTGTTAAATGAGAAATACAACTGTGTTATAGATGGGATAAGACTGGGTTTAACCTGGATGTTGGGTCTTTGTTAATAATTGAACATAGAGTACAGTCTAGACCTGCTATGGTTCTAAAGGTGTCTTGAGATAACATTTGTTGTGATTTGGCTTTATATAAATAAAGATTGATTGATTGATCGTTCGTTTGATTGATCGATCGTTTGATTGATCGATCGTTTGATTGATGAGTTACATTGTATTTCCTGTTGAAATTAATGAACTTATTTATTTTATATCAAGAGAAATCTAGTTGGGAAAATTAGAAAGTTGAAAAATATGTCTTCACCACAGCTGCCATCATCTAAGGAGTGGTAGGAAACACCAGAAAAGGAGGGGATGAATTAGAAAACAGTGCTAAAAAGAATCACTTTGTCCACAGGGGGCGCCGAAATCAACACAGAGTTCCTTACTGGAGCTTCAACCTGAGCATATCCACTGATGGTGAAGTAAAACAAGGTGACCATGACTCAGCGCTTCACCTGACTGAGTTTTTCTGCCTTGTCACTGTCAATCTGTGTTCACATATCCTTTACTGTGTTCTTTTTATTGTTTTCTTAGAGTGACATTTTTAATTCCCTAACATGAACATACTTTCACGTTCCAACTTTTACCGGTAATCCTGGGTGACCGGTCTAAGCGAATTGGGCTTCAAAAACCCACTTAGTTACAGGTCTGAATCCAGGTCAGAGTCACTGAGCCATTTCTCGGTGAGGGCAAGGAGGCAGGTGACTTTTATTTCCCAATTATATTTGGGGTAAGCCTCCAATTCTTCTACTTTCTGTTTGACAGCAGGACTGTTGGTAGAGGCGGAAGGCTGCGGCGACTGTCAAGCCGAGGATTCCTCAGTCTCCGGTGAAGGCAACCTCTCCTTGTTCTTTTCTGGGTTCTAGACATCTTAACCGGCCTACGCAGCTCAGGCGGGATGTTCGCTAGAATATAGCTGGTTGATGTAGTTTGTAGGGACAGAAGCAGCTCACGGCTGTGAGTGACTCTGCCGGTAGCGCTGTGATTTTCCATAGCATGACAAGGAAAGTCCAGAAGAAACGCTGTCATGCAGAAAACTGCGAGAAACTGGACAAGTATCCCCATGATTTCCATTCCTCACGCACTGACAAGCTCTTTCACACACAAACGAAAGAGAAGACCAAAAAATTACGGACTTTAAAGTGTAAAAAAACAACGTAAACTAAACAAGCCTGCTCTACTCTGGGAATCTGTGTTCAGCTCTGGAGTGACCCAGCACTTGGTACTTTGGTCATGGAAGGTCTTGGTTTGGTAGCTTCATTATAGATGTTCCTTATTTTATTATTAAAAAAAAACAAAAAAACAAAAAAACCTTACTTACTTTTGTGCATTGCCTTATTGCCTTTACACTGCTTGGCAGTACCTACACCCAAATGGACTTAAAGCACTTTGTTACTCTCACTGATCTTGTTCCTCTTGTCTAGATATTTGCTTGTGTTGTTCTTGTTCTCCTATGTACGTCGCTTTGGATAAAAGCGTCTGCTCAATGACATTGTAACATTGTAACATTGTAACAAGCCGGTAGACTGCTTAGTCGCACACTGTGAAGCGCCCCTTTCATCAGAGTGATGTGATAACAGTATGTCATTTAGAGTTGCGCAATGAATAACAGACTGTTGCCATGCATTATTGACCAATGATAATCAAGTATTTCACACTGCTGTGTAAAAAACATAGACTGTATAATGCATAGATGTAGCCTTAATAATGTACTGTGGTTTTAGAAGCAGAGTTTGGGAGTCTATCGTTGCTGTCAACCTAACTACAGACACAGAGGTGGAGCTGAGGCGGGCCTTTAGCCTCCTTGCTAACGGCTGGCCTGCTTGTCAATTAAGTTAGCAGTGACTTTCAGAGAAATAACCCCTGTACAGTGTGTGCGGTTAGAGAAATTAGCTAGTTAGACCAAAATCAATTTTTGTACCAGGCTGTAAACCAGTTGTTTACTTTGGTGTGAAGTTGGGCTTTTTGAATGGGTATGTGTGTGGTTTCCAGTGGTTCTGCAGCCGGCCCCCAGTGGACATTCGAGGAACTGCAGTTTTTAGTACTTCTGCATCGGCTTCATTTCTCGCGGCCGGAGGTTCCTGCTTGTCAATAGACGATGTTTAATGCATTCATCCTAATTTTTTTCTCGTTTTGAAGTTGAACAGAAGTGAATAATAATAATTCTGAACTGCTTTGATTATTGTCCTGTCTCTGTTAACCCTCCTGTATGTTCAGAGTCAGATTGACCCTTTTCAAAGTAAAAAAAATGTTAAAAGTGTTTTTTCGGTATGAAGCTTCTTCTATTTGCCTTAATTAGCGTAATCAACATATAGAATAACAATGGTTCCTTTCACATATTTAGAACCCCCCCCTGCATGTTTCTATTACATAGATACTGTTCGTGGGTCAATTTGACCGGGCAGTTAAGGTGGAGGCTAAAAGGAGTCAGAAGTGTCAAATACTAATTGTTTCTTTGCAACTGTGTGACATATTTCACCACAATCACACACACGCACACACACACATGCACACACATACACACGCACACACGTACACCCTCTCCCTATCTCTTGACCTCATCTGTAAAGTGCGAGAATGCAGGTGTTGGCATGACTTTTGACGGGAACCTTCTCTGTTCCCACGGGCAAACTCCACCCACATTGAGGGAAATCTCAGCGGGGTAGTGATGTGTCATGATCAAAAGCTGCGGCTCTGAGAGTCGATGCTTTATAGTGAATCAGAAGAGCCGGCTTGTATAGAGAGAGAGCCGGCTCCCAGTTTTTTCCTTTTGCTGCTTATCTCTCAGCCAGCCCTAGCTCTGCTCAAAGCAGAACTATGTTTTGATTGGTCAGCATGGCGGCCATGCAGCCAATCACATGTGAGGACATAGGATATAGATGATGGAGGGGAAGCTTTGTATCGTGGCTACATCTGTTCCTTCCAAGAGAGACTTATCGAAGACAGGGCAAATACTCACTGAGAGGAGAAATCGGATCAGCCCACCCAAGCTGAGGCATCTGATATTTCTCGATGCCAACCTGAGGATATTAATAATGTTTGCTCGAGTTTGGTTCTGGTTCTGTTTGCTCGAGTTTGGTTCTGGTTCTGTTTGCTTGAGTTTAGTTCTTGTTTCTGTTTACTTGAGTTGGTTCTGGTTCTGTTTACTTGAGTTTGGTTCTGGTTCTGTTTGCTTGAGTTTGGTTCTGTTTCTGTTTGCTTGAATTGGTTCTGGTTCTGGTTCTGTTTACCTTGAGTTTGGTTCAGGTTCTGTTTGCTCCAGTTTGGTTCTGGTTCTGTTTGCTTGAGTTTGGGTCTGTTTCTGTTTGCTTAAATTGGTTCTGGTTCTGTTTGCTTGAGTTTGGTTCTGGTTCTGTTTGCTTGAGTTTGGTTCTGGTTCTGTTTGCTTGAGTTTGGTTCTGGTTCTGTTTGCTTGAGTTGGGTTCTGGTTCTGGTCTGTGGATATGTTTGCAGTTTTTTGTTAGTTTGTTCAATACAAAAGTTTGTTAAAAAACTAAACAAAGTAAGAATGGTTTTGTAATAGAATAAATGCACAAAAATTGGCAATTATAAGGCTTCTCATAAAAACAGTGTACATAAAAGGGTTTTCAACAAACAAACCATTAGTTTTTGCAAAGTTAAGGTAAAACATACGTCTTCAAAAGATCCTAAATGTAATAATAAAAAAAGCCATTAGGCAAATGGACTTGTACTCATATATCTCTTTTCCAGTCTTCTGACCACTCAAAGCTCTTTTACATTACTCCGCTCACTACCAATGATGGTAGAGGCTGCTATAGTAAGGGACCATCAGTATTAGCGAATCTTATTCTAGATATTCATACACAGCTGAACAACTGAGGGAGCAGTTTGGGGTTCAGTGTCTTGCCCAAGGACACTTCGCCATTTGACTGCAGGAGCTGAGATCGAATGGAGACAAGCTGTCAGCCATTAGAACTGTGAGGGACAAGTGGGTAGAGCAACTTCCACTACTCTATAACCCAGGCCCTAATGTCACAGGGGATGAAAGGCTCGAGGCATTCAGAGGTTCCTTCCATTTTAGGGCAATATATGCCTATCAAGCCAGCTAAATACAGCATCAAAATCTGGGCAGCATGTGACAGAAGAGGTGTCTCCTGTTAATTTAACAACATCACTTCATAAAAAAATAAAAATAAAATAAAATAAATAGAATAATCAAAAATCTATGTCATGTAAAACTATTGTAATTTATATTAGGTCTTTCATATGTTATTAAAAAAAAGCTTTAATGTGAATTTTCATAAAAAAAACAAGTGAGTTATCCTCATTGAACCATGATCTTTGAGGATTAAAGAACACCATTGCACTAAATATTGATTTAAATGGTTAGTAATGGAGTTAATGAGTATAATTTTTTTGAGTTCTGACACTTCTGGACGAATTAAACATGCCCCGGGTCAATTTGACCCACGAACATTATTGCTGTCCCTAAGGAACAAACATAACAGGAGGGTTTAATATGTTCTCTGACATTACTAGCACTCAGTTTTTCCAGATTCATGAGCTTAGTTCTTCAAAAACCCACCAAGGATCTGACGAAAAGCAGAGACAGATCATCAGGGACAAACTAAGAAACATAAGTAACATTAAAAATGAAACATTACCTTCGCCTTCTACAAGATAAACACCTTACTTATCCTGTTAAGTTAAACACAGGTTATATGTTTTGTTCCTGTTGACTCCTGTTTAATGCTCCAGGTGTTGAACCAAATCCGGCCTTCAGAACAGTCCTGCAGGAAACTGAGGAGAAACAACTGATGTAAAGCCCATAATTGTGTGAGCAGGATGGAATATATCTGCAGACTGTTGCGTTTGCTGAGTCTTCTCCGGTTGCCCTTTCCATTCAGCACAGAGCTTGTTGTCCTTGTGCCTCTCTCTCAGATCGCTCTGTATTTCAGTGCGTGACAACAAGTGATTCTGTTTGTGTGATTAAAACAGCTTTTCCTGTTGCTCATGTGGCCTCGTGTTTCAGCTCCTCAAAACGCCACAGCAGCACATAACCATTAATGCTCTGTACCCGCACGCCAACCATGCATCATACATATTAATAACACTGCCGTATTCACATATTCATTACTGCTGTTTGTATATAATAAATGAAGAGAAGCACTCAGCCTGAGTTTAATTGTGGCATATCACTGCCGGGGTAGTATGAAATTAAACCATTACTCAAGAGCCAGAAATCTATTCATAACATAATCCTTAAGAAAAGCAACACAGCATTTAAAAAGAGGCCGAGGATTTAAGGTCTAAAAATGACTGAATGATTGTCAATTCTTCTGTGTCACTCAACTACAACATACTCTCTACTTTTATACTTTCTATACACAGAGATTACAAGATATATCCACTATGGATGCATCAAACTCCTTGAACTACACATTCTGAGTCTACATAAAAATGTAGAATCTGTACTCAGGGGTCTGGAGTTTAGCATGGAAGTGCTCTGGTGTCTCTTGTAATCTCTTTGTAGTCTGAGTTGTATTGACCAATCTCGTAACAGCAGGTTGTAGCGTCTGAAGCATAGACTGTATGAAATATGGATGTAGTATCCGTGAAGACACCCATCTGTTTCTGAAGCGCTGTTTTGAGGCCAGTCTTCGCCGGAAGCCATAGTGCTGCTGTACAGCGATTGTGACGTGAAGAGGCGGGCTTTGAGCCTCCTAGCCAACAGCTACAGTGTTCCCGCCTGTCAATCAAGTCAGCTGTACCTCTCATTGGAAGACTCGAAATCTCAATATCTTCAAAATTGCTGCGTTACAAAAAAAAAATCCCCCCCCCCCCGTACAGTTTGTGCCGATCAGAAATGAGCTATCCAGACTACACTCGTTTTATGTACCAGGCTGTAAACGTGTTTATTTCTGATGTAAAGATTGTCTTTTTTGAATCGGTGTGTATGTGGTTTCCGGTATTTCCGGAGACCACCTTAAGGGGATCCTCGATGAACTGCAGTTTTTAACACTTCTGCATTGGACACATATTTTTTAGACCGGAGATATCCGCTTGGTCTGAAGGAAAAACAAGTCAATGTGGAGAGCAAAAGCAGGCAGGATGCAGTCGACTGTGATAACATCCCAGGACTCATCAGCAGTAATCTATAATTTTGTTTAACTCTATAGACAGATATCTGAATGCAAGAGTGGATGGCAATCTGCTCTAGATCCAAAATGACTCCAGACCATAGACTGTATGAGAAAATGGACGTAGTATCTGTGACGTCACCCATCTGTCCCTCAACCTGTTTTGAAGCCAATCGTCGGCGGGTGCCATATTGGAAATGCTGAACATAACCAACTTAGTCGGAGCTAGTATTTAGCCTTTTGGCCTACCTGTCATCAAATCAGCCATGTCCTTGTTTGGACAAAACTCGTAAGCTTAATTTCTTCGAAAATACCGAGTTATAAAAAAATTCACCCCTGTACAGTGTGTTCCAAAATGAGCCATTCAGACCTAAATCATTTTTTAAACCAGGCTGTAAACATGTTTATTATTGCTGCAAAGATTTTATTTTTTGAATGGGTGTGTATGTGGTTCTCTATGTTTCTGTAGCCAGCCTCAAGCAGACGCTCTATGAATTGCAGTATTTAGCACTTCTGCATGGGCTTCGTATTTTACGACCAGAGGCTGCCGCTTGGTCTAGACACAAACCTATTTGATGCTGTGTCACTAAGAAAATCAGTGTTTAGATTTCCTGACTCCCTGGAATACACCAGAAAAAGATTAAAACCGACCTCCATTCAACGATAAACATATACAATTTGCTTTTCTTCTCCTCTTGGGGACAGATCTGACTAGGTTTATAGTTTTACTTTTACAAATCTGCATCATGATGTTATTTCTGCAAACTTCAGACCCTTATATTGTGAATAAATCACAAGAAGGACTGGTTTCTTTCCACTATACATACCGGGGAAATTGTTTCAGCCCTGTGAGAAAATAAAAGTCGAGCAAACTGAGGATAAAATAAGTTATTTCAGTGCAAAATACTTGCTAGAGTGTGTGGTGTGAGCGTAAATGCATTAGTTTGCAGAGTTATTGGATTAAAGAACAGGGCAACATATGAATAATTCAATAATATTAATAGAGAGCAGGCTTAGCAGTAAAGGAAAGGCTAATCAAATCTGTGTTTGAAGCATTGTTAGCACTGGGAAGCTAAATAAAGACACCGCTGTGTTTTGATTTACAGTAATAGCTGAAGTATAATACGATCTGAAGTATCAGCGTACAAAGCGGCTGTTCCTGCAGCTGAGCAGCAGAATCGTATAGCTCCTCAGAGGATTTCAGCGTCTTTTAGTGAAACTGTGTTAGGTGACGAGGTCGGTGCACAGCGTGGGGGGTTTGGCAGCTACATGTTGGAGCTCCCTGCTCTGGATTGAAGGAAACAAATCAAACACTCTCCAAGTACAAACAGGTTAAATCTGGTTTGATGTGTGGGGCTAAGAAAACCAACACAGCTGGAGACAATCTTCAAGTCTGAGGCTGTTTTCTGCAAGAATGTGGTGGAATTGAAATGTTATGGAGAGGGAAAGAAATGGAGAAATCTGAGGGGGTCAAAAGAGAGGAATAATGAAGAGCTAATGAACAAAATTAGATAAATCGATGGGAAAAATGGGACTGCAGGGATGGATAGAATAAAGGGTATAACAGAGGACGGAGCTGGCGTTAATAACAGCAGAGATGAAACTGAGGAGAATGCGAGCTGTGATGGCTGAGTGGTTCAGGCTCTGGACATGAATCTAATGAGGACCTCTGAGCACGCTCAGACCCTGCTGACAAGAGAGCCGAACATTAAATGTTTGTCTTTCTTTATCTGAAAACGCTCCGACTGAAGTGTTATTCATGTGAACACGTTCAGGCGTTTTTTCCTGAGCTGCTCACTGAGCTGTCACAGCATTCACTGGATTAAATTATCCACCCAAAATGTTCTTGTTTCTTCAATTTATCTCTGAGTGGGAACATGAGAACAATGGAAGTATTAAAAGCTGTTCCAGTGCTTTAGTTTCACTTTCACAAAGTAGAGGGAAATGAGAGAGATATCTGAAATAGAATAATCCGAATCAAAGCACTTCATTTAAAAAAAGGAAAAAAAAAAACGTTGATAAGTCCATCTTAAGAGAAATCAACATGTTAACAACCTGCTACTAAAAGCAGCTTTGGTCTCTTTAGCTTCTTTCTCTATTCAACTGTATGATGCAGAATATTTATATAACTCATCTTAAATTATAGTTATTTATAAATGAGGGTGTGGCCTCTTTGAGTGCCAGGTGGGAGCTGCTAGCTGTTTGAGGTGTAACCTCAGCTAATTCAGTCGCTGGACTCAGACTCTGGGCCGTGTTTGTGGTGTTGGAACCTTTGGCAGGTCTGCCATGTAAATATTAGACAAATCTGAGCAGTTTATTGGACAAACAGATAGAAACAAACTTTTTGTGTTGTGTTGATTCTGGTGCCCTCTTTGGATAAATTGGTAATGTTTTCCCAGGATGAGGACTGCATTTCCCATGAGCACCATCCCCACTACTGTGGTAAAGAAGTGGCTCTTACCAAAACGTGCATTTGTTGTGGAAGCAACACAGAGTTCCTATTTAATACTACTTGTCTTTGTTCTGAACAACTTTAGCAGGATACAGAGCGATGAGGTCATGTATTCAATGAACGACTAAACTTAAAATAAAAAGGGTGACGTAACAATTTAAACTATCATGTGTGCTCCGGTGTCCCAATAACTGCTTTGCTATCATAAACACGCCCACAGTTTCACTCTTACATCCTCAATCTTTACCAAGCAAACCTCTGGTTGCAGTTTCTCCATCTAAAACAATACCTCAACAGTAAAAATGTACTTTTTTTTTTGCTAATCCTGCTCCAGTATCAGCCAAGAGGATAAAACATGATGTTGAAATAAAATATCTAAAGGAAAAAAAACCCTTCCTGCTTCCTAACTTAACTTCTCACTGCCAGACTTTCCAGCCCAGAACACTGACACTAAAACTCACTATGAAGAATTTACCATTTATCTGATTATCTTATTTACCATGAGAAATCATGAAAAATACAAAATTTTGCTTTCAACACAAATTATATTTGATGTGGTAATCATAAAAAACGGAAAAAGGTACTTAATGTGAACATTTATTTTTAAGTAAAAAAATGTGTGTTTGGCCAATAAACTTGAAAAAATTCAAATGTTTGCTTCCGACGAGAAAATTGTATTTGATGTGAAAATCATGAAAAAAAAGGCAAAATTTCATATTTACCTGGTAAATGTATTTAAAAAGTCAAACATATGCATTTGTCACAGAAATCACGAAAAAAGTACAAATTTTGCTTCTGATGCGAAAATTATTGGTGTCGAAATTTTGCATTTGACCTGAAAATTGTTTTGCTTTCGATGTTAAAATCACGAAAAATTTAAAAAATGTTGAGTTTGACGTGAAAATCCTGAAAAAGGTAAGAGGTATTATGAAGATGTATCAGTATCAGTGACACTATTTCAAATCAAGTAAAAACTCCTTACAGTGCCTTTAATTAGCAGGTATATGTGTCTGTGGTCACAGGAATCTGGTATCTTAGATTCAGCGTTGGTCATACAGTGATGTATTTCTCAATTTGAAAATTAAATCACTGTTACATTGCAATTGATGGTGTAAAGGCAGATTAACACTTAGCTGTAAGATATGGCTAATATTATATATAAAATAAGGACACTATATAACAAATAAACAGAATTCTACTAGAGCCCAACACAAGCTAACTGTTGCAAAAGATTGGACCACAGTGGCCTATGCTCAACTCTTCTCATTTTGGTCCAGGCATCCAAAAAGAGGCATGAAAAAAGGAACTAAAATCAAGGTAATCCTGAATGCCACTGGGTCTCATTTGTTCAAAGCTGGTGTGTTTGGTCCGAAACAGGAGTGAAGACTGGCTCTCTCTCTCTCTCTCTGAGCCACCTGTTGCCTCTGAGCCGGGTTGCATCATTATGAATGAAACATGATGAAAAATCTCTTTCACTCCCCTCGGACTTCAGGATGAAAGGCCGACTCGCTCATCCCAGTCTTTCAATTGTTCCTGTGGTGATTTAAAGGACCTGTGCACTTTCTGTTTGTCATACTAAGACTCGGTCTACTGCTGTCCGGGCTGAAATGTGAGACTTCTGGGCTGAGCTTTCGGAAACACCAAAACCACTGATTCATAAAAATGATTCCTGTGTTTTTTTCCTGCTGTCATGTCAGCTCCACATCTTTAACAAGCACCAATGAGACACACTGTTCAGCCTTCTTCATTGATTTTCCACCAGATGGCTTCATGGCTGTCAAAACACTGATGCTTTATTTGATATGAAGTCTTAAATCCACAAGCGTCATTCCTCTTCTCTGCAGCTTGAGAGACTCTTTCATGACAGCCAATTCTTTCACAGTTGGTAAGCTGCTCGTGAAGCTTTTGTGTTTTTGTCTCTCAACATCAGTGTGCGATGTTTGTTACTGGATGTTTCAAACTGAAGAGAATGAGTCGAAAGAGCTCTTCAAGTATTACAGATACTAGAAACCTGTCCAATGGTGAGAACTGTCTCGCAGACAGAACTGGCAGAGCATGAATTCAGACTTGTACAAATTGATGCATTTATGTCGTCATCCTTTGTACCTGTTTCTACATCATGTCAAAATCAGCTACTGAGGTTCATGGTGCTGCAGTAAACCAGATTAAAGCTGATGTGTGACTAGCTAGATACAGTGAAACTGAGACTCAGCAGGGACAGGTGGACAGGTGCCCCACAGTGTCCATTGTAGAAATATTAGTACTGACTTTTAAATGTAAACTAACAATGTATTAATTCATTCAGGCTTTTATATAGGGTTTCATATTCTCTTATTTTAATGTTTTATATTGATTATAATGTTCTTCTTTCTTTCTTTTTTTCTTTTTCTTCTTTCTTTCTTTTTCTTTCTTTCTTCTTTTTCTTTCTTTCTTTCTTTTCTTTTCTTTCTTCTTTCTTTCTTTCTTTCTTTCTCTCATTATTTTCAGAGCCTTTTTATTTATTTATTTATACTCTCATTATTTTAGGTGCCTTTATTTATCTTAAACTTTTATACTTACCCTTTTATTTATTGATTAATTAATTTAGTCTCACTATTTTCTGTGTCTTTATTTATCCTCAACTTTCATCCTTATTCTTCTAATTTAATTATTAAATTATTTAGTCTCATTATTTTCAGTCTTTATTTATCCTCAACTTTTATCCTTACCATTTTTATTTTATTATTTATTTATTTGTTAATTTAGTCTCATTATTTTCTGTGTCTTTATTTATATGAAACTTTGATTCTCATCATTTTTTATTTATTTATTTATTTTTATATTCATTCATTTTGTCTCATTATTTTCAGTGATTTTATTTATCTTCAACTTTTATCCCTACCCTTTTTATTTATTTATTTCAAAAATCATAGTCTCATTTTATTTTTATGCTTTAACTTATTTTTAATCACATATATTTTATTTATTGTTGCTCCATTATTGTACTTATGCTTTTTTCTTGTTTTCAGTTAGTGTAAAGCACTCTGAATCTCATTTTACTTAAAAGGTGCTATATAAATAAAGCTTGATTGACTGATTTATTGAAAATGGGCATTGGTCAGCCTCAAGTGGCTCATAGCAGCAGAAAAGTTCACCAAGACCACAGACTGTGTAAAACATCAAGGTCAAAGTAAACTTCATCACCAGGAGTTTGTTTTACAACCCGCAATGAATAAAACAAGAAAAACAGTCACTCTCATACACGTAATGATCTCTGCCATACACACACAACACTGCAATACACGTCAAGGGAACCAAGAGTCACATGATGCTGTCCAGGCGGCCATCGGTACCAGGAACAAATGAGTTCTTCAATCTGTTTGTCCTCCACCTTGGCAGAGTATATCTGCGCCCAGATGGCAGCAGCTTGTTCTCTGCATATAGAGGGTGAGAGCAGTCGGCCAGAATAGCCTGCGCTTTCTTTTGCAGCTCTGACCCTGTGTAAAAAAAAAGCAAGCTCCTCAAGCATGGAAGTAGTCTCTGTGACGTCCCTCCAGGTTTCTGAAGAGACTGTTTTAAAGCCTGACGTTGGCGGTCACCATATTGGAAAGGCTGACTCTATGCTACTTTCAGTCCACCTATACAAACATGTAAGAGGTGGAGCTGTGGATGGTTTTTAGCATCCAGCGTCAA
This sequence comes from Notolabrus celidotus, assembly GCF_009762535.1. NCBI lineage: Eukaryota > Metazoa > Chordata > Actinopteri > Labriformes > Labridae > Notolabrus > Notolabrus celidotus. The sequence continues at coordinate 91,688 of NW_023260063.1, forward strand.
AGCAACCTTCCTGTCTGTCAACTCAGCCGTATTTGTTATTATGCAAATGTATGTGTAACCTTTATTTTACTGTATGTGTTATAAAAAGATAGGACCAAACTAATGTTTTAAACCAGCTGTAAACATGTTTATTTCTGCTGTAAAAACCTTAATGTGACACCTAATAATTTCATTGGCCTTTGCAGGCAGCCTCAAATGAAGACCCGATGAACTGCAGAATTTATCCAGCCTCCTTTTTTAACACCAGAGGTTGTTGCTTGATCCAGACACACATCCTGTGTCTAATTTAATCCCAATTTATTTACCTTTTAATTACCCCTTTAATCTACTTTGCATTTGATCCTCTTATTTTAGCTCAGTATATCTCTTTTTCTTTTTTTTTTTCTTCGTCTTATTTTTCATGATTGACACATTTCAATTGTAACTGGTGGAGTGTTGAGGTGTAGAGACTGTGGGCGGATTTTGCCAATATTGCTCCCCTGTGTGAGGTTTTTGTCAAGCTGTGCCTGACACAGACGGAGCAAACTGTGAGCCTTAATCCTGGGGAAGATGTTCTGGGGTTGGATTGTTATACAGAATCCATTTTGATTAAGGCAAGACCAATCTGTGAGTCTGTGTCTGTCTGGAAGGTAAGACTGTGTAGTCGGTGACTTCAGAGAGCTGTAACAGGAGGGGCAGAGCGGATTACTTATGAGTCATTTCTGAAATTGAATCTACTTTGTATTTTAATGTCTAATTTTGCTTAATGACATATTTTTTATGCTCTATTAATGTTCTGTTTTACTTGCCTGCAGAGGAAGGGAAATGAACCCAGCTGTGTGTCTACAGATGATCCCCTGCAAGCTAGAAACAATCGTGTTTAGTTTTCTGACTTAACTGGAAGGAGAATAGTTGCGGGTCGTGTTTAACCAACTGGAGAAAAGCACTAATGATCCCTCGGTGGAACTCTTGCAAGAAAAGCGAGGTAAAAATTCACCTTGCTTTTGGTCTTCTTCATCAGACGTCAGCACTGAAGGGGGGAGGGGATCAAGGTTGACTTGTGCTCCCGCAGAAAGTCATTATTCAAAAGGAAAAACACAATTTTCTTGGTTCACACCTCTCTGCCTCTTTAAGGGCCTGAATTTGCAATTAGTGAAGATGTATGACTCTGGAAGTTGGCGTGAAATGAGCCAGCAACAAGAATAGAAAATAGTCCTCCTCCCCAGAGCTACACATTCTATTCAGTTATTATTGTGGCGTTACGTAATAATGCATACAGCAATCATCTTATTACATTAAGTACAGTACAGAGAAGTTACAGGACAGAGTGGGACTGCTATCTTAACTTCTCTGAATGTCATGGATTATTATTTTAATTAGAAATCCCAAAGATAAGGAGCACACTGCACACAATTAGCCCAACGCAGCAGAACATCTCACCAGGAATTAATTGAAAGAGAGACTAATACTGACAGAGTAAGAGAATCAGGAATCACTCAGTCAAACAATTATACATCCTGCAGAATAGAGAGACAGGGAAACAGAATTAGAAGAACTGGCAGAGAGAAAGGCAGAATAATGATGAGGGGAAAGAATGAAGCAGTTGGACCAGATTGGGCCCAAATTAGACAAAGTTGCATGATTGTCAGAGAATGGGTAAGGGAGAGTTTATGGTACTTTTGAACAGATGTAGAAATGGGTTACTGCTTCAGCTCTTCAGAGAAACAGAGAGGGGAATGAAATGCTAATATTTAAAAGAGGGGAAGTGATCGGTCCCACCTGGCCTGGGCTCTAATAGGCCAATGCATAATGCATGTAACCCAATGAGCTCACAGATTTTAATTTAAGTCCTCCGCTCTGTCACTATCTATTAGAGCCGAGCTCTGTGGCTGTCCCTCTGTCCACACTGGAGGGTTCATTATCACGCTGGGGGAAGGAGAGCAGAAAACTCTGCCTTGCTCATTGCTTGCAGCTTTACTCTGCTGGAGGACAAAGATTTTCCAGCACTCTGCTCCTCAGGGGTGTCGGCTATACATGATAAAGAGAGAGAAATCAGCAGGACTGGACACCTCTAACAGGGCTAATCGCCACTTAAAAAAAAGATGGCGATTTCTTCTTTTACAGCAGTATGGTGTTATGTCTGTGATGTGAGGTTCCAAAATCTGATCCGGACCAATTAACCTTTTAACCCTCCATTTACACACCATGATCCCAGCTTTGGAAGTTCAAGGAAGAATCATTTGAACCTATAAAAGTGGGCCTCCAGTGGGTGGTTGGGTAAGATCTTTGTGACAGTAAACCTATTTCAACTGACCGAAAAATTTAAGTTTAACAGCCAGAAGATGTTTCTTTTAGCAACAGAACTCAAACCCTTTAACATTGTGTCATTATGTTGCATGTTCATGACATCATCATTTAGTTAGGGTTGAACTTTGCATGTGAAATGGTTCATGTTTTATAATGACATGATTGTGCCAATTATAGCCTGATTTACTTCTGCATTGAATCTATGACACTGCGTATGCCTGAAGTTTGTGTCGCCCTCTACCTACGTAGCCTGATGTGCATCATCGCAATAATAGAACTGACGCATTAACAACATTTCTGATATCAGCATTCATCGGCTGTACATTCCATCCCCTATGCCTTCTCTCTTTTCTTCTTTTTTTTTTCAGTCGCCATGGTTTTCTGTCATGAGTTCATGCTTAGTTTAGTTGTTTCCAGGTGTTTCATGCCTTGGTTCCTCCCTGTGTTTGTTCTGTATTAGTTATCCTGCTGACTGCTTTCCTGGACCCACTGCAGTTCGCATGTCGGCCGCACATTTGTGGGAGGATGCCATCATCTTCCTGACCCACAAGTCTCTCTCCCACCTAGAGAAGCAGGGAAGCACTGTGAGAGTCATGTTTTTTGACTTTTCCAGTACTTTCAACACCATCCAGCCCTGCCTTCTGAGAGACAAACTGCTGGCCATGCAGCTTCACCCGGACACCACAGACTGGATCGTGAACTACCTCACTGGACGGCAGCAGTACGTGAGAGTGGATGGCTGTACCTCTGAGGTGGTCACGTGCAGCACCGGCGCCCCCCAGGGGATTGTTCTGGCGCCATTCCTCTTCACCCTCTACACCTCCGACTGCCGCTTCGACTCCTGTTCCTGCCACCTCCAGAAGTTTTCCGACGACTCCTCCATCGTTGGACGCATTAGTGAAGATGACAAGGAGGAGTACAGAGGACTGATAGAGACCTTCATCACGTGGTGCGACAGCAATCACCTGAAGCTCAACATCAGCAAGACTAAGGAGCTGGTGGTGAACTACCGGGGGAACAGGAGGCCCCCAGCCCCAGTCCTCATCCAGGGGGAGGAAGTGGAGAGGTTGGACTCATACAAGTACCTTGGGGTCCAAATAAACAATAAACTCGACTGGTCCACCAACACTGATGCCATCTACAGGAAGGGAAAGAGCAGACTGTTCTTCCTGAGGAGACTCAAGTCCTTCAGTGTCTGCAGCAGGCTTCTGAAGACCTTCTACCCCCCCATGAACCGATCTATACCATCCCTGCTCTGTCTGTCACACTCCATCATCTCAT
>NW_023260064.1:0-13925 GCF_009762535.1 Notolabrus celidotus
GATTTTGTTATGCTGCTATAGGCCTAGATGAGACCCCTCATCACTTACTTTAACTCTTCCTGTCCCATTAAAGTTACTAACCATAGACCTTTCTGGAGTCCCTGAGCTCCCTTGTCCCGTAGGTTCCTCTGAGCTGCCGTAGACGTCCTCCTGCTGCGGACGATCTGGACTCCAGCGGCAACAGCTTCTACGACTCGTCTCATCACTATCACTTCTCTCTCTTACTCCCCTCTATCTGTCTTTCCAGACCCAACTCAGTCGAGGCATGATGGCTGTCTAACATGAGTCTGGTCCTGCTGGAGGTTTCTGCCTGTTAAAAGGAAGTTTGTCCTCTCCACTGTAACTAGCTAAATACTGTGATGTGCAATGCTCATGTTGGATTAAGGTGGGGTCAGACTGAGTCTGATCCTGTCTTGAAGTTGGGTCTCTGTTCATAATTTGACATAGAGTGGTCTAGACCTCCTATGTTTGTAAAAGAGTCTTGAGATAACGTTTGTTGTGATTTGGCGCTATACAAATAAAGATTGATTGATTGATTGATTGATTGATCTGTATCGTCTCTGATGCTCGCTCTGTTCTGTACCTCAGGGTCTTTGCTGCTGCTCTCCCTGCCTTGGCTTTTCATGTATGCTGATGAAAGAGAGAGGAGGTGTGCTCTCCCCCGCCTCAGCTGACAAATATAACTTGGTGCATGTAAATAATAATTTTTTCAGGGGAGTGGTCCTGACTGAAGTGTGTGTTTTGGTTCGAGGAGGGGGGCAGAGCATCAGCACAGCCTCCATCCTGATGCAGTCCGTGTTTGAGAGCTTCCCTTCATGACAAACTTTAATAAGGATTTGTTTTTATGAGAAGAGAAGAAATGATTGATCAGTAAAGAAAGCTCCCTAACCTTAATCGTGCCCCGCCTACAGCGACCTTTAATTACCAGAGGATGTGAACACATCAGGAACACGCGGCGAGCACACTGAACCCTGACCTGCACGTGTGATCAGGAGGCCACGCGGGTCACATCTCCGCTGATCGCCTGTTGGGCTCTCCGCCCGCCCCAAACCACGAGGACGTTGCCAAGGAAACTGCAAGTTGCAAGAGCAACGTCAGAACCGGCTGACACTGATGTGAGATGACAAGACCACCCGGAGAGAAAGAGAAGGGAGAGTGAATGGAGAGGGGAGAGAATAATTAATGGACAGAGCGAGGACATGGAGATTTATTTCAGGAGGTAGAATGTGAGGAGAGACGGGAACAGACGGGATGAGGTGAGGTGTGGAGACGGGAGAGATGAAACGATGATGGGGAGGGGCCTCGGTGTTCAAAGCTTTTATTTTAGAAATCACTCTAAGCTCCCTCTCTCTCTCTCACACACACACACACACACACACACACACACACACACACACGCAGCCATGTAGTCCTCTGAGATTATGCAATTGAATTTGTGTTTTTCCATCATAATCCTGCCTCGCTGGGTATTAACATTCAAACTTTTCTAAGTAGAGTAGAGCAGGTCTAAAGTGCACTCTTATTTTGCCTCTGCATGTTTTTCATTATGATCATATTTTTGTTTCCTTTCATGTCATTGTTGATTTTTCTGTTGTTTCAGAAAGAGAAATAAAACACAAGATGACTCCTGGAAGTCGTTTTATCTCTCCAAAATGTTGTAACTTGAAGATTTTAGACTTTAGATCAGGGGTGTCAAACAAAACCGGCCCGCAAGAATCAGAATCAGAATCAGAATCAGCTTTATTCGCCAAGTATGCTTGAACACACAAGGAATTTGACTTCAGTAAACTGTGCTCTCTTTGTACAAGGCAGAATAGGAATAAGAATAAGAACTACAATAAAAAATAAAATAAAAATATAATAATAACATCAGCTATAAATACAAGAAACAACAAATAGGCTTGACTAATATGTACAGGCTAAAACAATATGATAAAGTGCAGTGGTGAGTTGCAGAGGTAGTTTTTACATTATAAAAAAATAGTAGTTAAATAATACAAAAAATAGAAATATGGAATTCTGCTTGAGAATTGTTGCATTGTGTATCTACATGTATATTTACAGAGAGTATTTATCTGACAGGTATGACACTGTTATGGTTTAGTGTTCATCAGAGTGACAGCCTGGGGGAAGAAACTGTTCTTATGGCGGGTTGTTTTGGCGCACAGTGATCTGTAGCGCCTGCCGGAGGGGAGGAGTTTAAAGAATTTGTGTCCAGGGTGTGAGGGGTCAGCGGTGATGCTACCTGCCCGTTTCCTGGCCCGGGACCGGTACAAGTCCTGGATGGGGGGGCAGGTCGACACCGATGATTTTTTCTGCAGTCCTTATAGTCCGCTGCAGTCTGTGTTTGTCTAGTTTGGTTGCAGAGCCAAACCAGACAGTGATGGAGGTACACAGAACAGACTGGATGATGGAGGTGTAGAACATGATCAGCAGCTCCTGGGGGCAGGTTGAACTTCCTGAGCTGACGCAGGAAGTACATCCTCTGCTGGGCCTTTTTTCTGATTGTGTCTATGTGGGAGGTCCACCTCAGGTCCCGGGAAATAGTGGATCCCAGGAACCTGAAAGAGTCCACAGTAGACACAGTGCTGTTCAGGATGGTGACGGGGGGGGAGTGGGGGGGGGGGCTTCTCCTGAAGTCCACTGTCATCTCTACCGTCTTGAGCGGGTTCAGCTCCATATGGTTCTGACTACACCAGAGAGCCAGCTGTTCCACCTCCTGTCTGTAAGCAGACTCGTCTCCGTCCTGGATGAGACCGATGACGGTGGTGTCGTCTGCAAACTTCAGGAGTTTCACCGAGGGGTCCCCTGAGGTGCAGTCATTGGTGTAGAGGGAGAAGAGCAGTGGGGAGAGAACACATCCCTGTGGGGCGCCAGTGCTGATGGTCCGGGTGCTGGATTTGATGCTCCCCAGCCTCACCTGCTGTCTCCTGTCCGTCAGGAAGTTGGTGATCCACTGACAGATGGAGGCCGGCACTGTGAGCTGGGTGAGTTTCTGGTGCAGGATGTCTGGTATGATGGTGTTGAACGCAGAGCTGAAGTCCACGAACAGGATCCTAGCGTAGGTCCTGGGGGAGTCCAGGTGATGCAGGATGTAGTTCAGACCCATGTTGACTGCATCCTCCACCGACCTGTTTGCCCGGTAGGCAAACTGCAGGGGGTCCAGCAGGGGGCCTGTGATGTCCTTCAGGTGGCTCAACACTAGTCTCTCGAAGGACTTCATGACCACAGACGTCAGGGCGACGGGCCTGTAGTCATTGAGTCCTGTGATGGTGGGTTTCTTTGGAACTGGGATGATGGTGGAGCTTTTGAAGCATGAGGGCACTTCACACAGCTCCAGCGATGTGTTGAAGATCTTTGTGAAGATGGGGGCCAGCTGCCAGCTGCGGAGATTCCAATCCGGCCCACAGGATGACTTTTGAAATTACAGAGAAGACATTGACTGCAATTTTTCAATAAATGTAACTTGTATTTCAAATTTGTCCTACAGGGGGGGCCTGAATGGCACTCCGGGACTTTTTTTTCTCAAAGTGAGGAGAAAGAATATTTGCAGTTTGCATAATCCGGTGGAAAATCATAGACTTTTGGACCGGCTGGGGGGTTCATAAAGGTCTAGTATAATCTATCTGTTCTTTTGCAGTAAACACTCTGTGTCAGGTGAATGGGTAACCTGTGTGTTTGGTGTGTTTACAGCAGGTTTCAGGGCTTAAAGAATATAATATGATTTTACAGGTCCGGCCCACTTGAGATCAAATTGGGCTGAATGTGGCCCCTGAACTGAAATGAGTTTGACACCCCTGCTTTAGATCATTCTCTTTGGTCCTCATGTCTGATTCTGGAGAAGGATTATCAAACAGACCCAGAGGAAAAGAAATGTAGAGAGGAGATCTCAAAAGTGTTTCATTTCTGTCTCCTAGACAACAATGAGATCTGTTTGAAAGCTAAATGAGACTATAGCTTATGTCTCCTGTTTCTCATTCTTGCCTCCAGAAAAAAAAAGTTGTATAAAGTCTCAGCTTAGTCTCCCTTTCAGTTCAAAAGGAGATCTGGTCAGAATCTGAAATGATTCTCAGGTATTTCTCAAGTGTTGTGACTCCTTTTGAGCTCAGGTGGAGAAATCAGGGAGCTCTCTCAATTGTCTCAATCTAACCTCATCCATTTGTTTTTGTCAGACTCAGTTTTTGGGTCTCAAGTTGAGCTCAGATGGAGCAAAGAAAGAGCCTGAGCTCATCTTTTCATCAACATTTATAGTGCCCTGCAAAATTAACATTTCAATGTACTTGTCCACAAACTTACAATTCTCATTAAAACATTTGAACCACTTCAAGATCAGATATTTAGATGTGAAATGATCTCTTCTTTGACTTCACAGTCTGGTCCTTCCTTTACAAGTCTGTTTGGAACAAAACCACTTCACAAAGATTTAGTGGATTTGAGAGAAATTACAAAAGATAGAGATTTCATACAACAGGTATGACAGACCATTTATTTAAAATATGGGCCGCAAAAGGGCTGACCAGATTTATCCAGATTATTACAATTAAAGGGATTGATTGGCAGAAGCGCTGGTGGCCTAGTGGTCTAAGCGGCTCACATACAGAGGGTACAGTCCTTGTTGTCAAACTAAGAGGAGTGACAAAGTAAGAGCGGAGACGCAAGATAGAAGCGATGTTCTTCTGCAGCAAAACGTTGAATAATCACTGAGTTTTCACCAGGTCTTCATCAGGTGATATTCTGGCTGATTGCATAATACTCTGATTTTAAAAGCCCAAATATAAGAAACATACTCCATATAAACTCCTCAGTTTAAAAAGATCCTGAATAGAACTTCATGTGGACGTCAGTAAGAAGCATGGACTCTCTGTGACCCGTACTCACAGGAATGAAAGGCCAACAGGGTCACTAGAGACCCGGCTCACCTCAGCCTCCAACTCATCCACCTGCTGCTCTGTGACAGACGGTACCACAGCACCTGATCCCCCCAAGACCTGGCTGAGAAGCGCTGTACCCTGCAGGACTGAGGAGAGAGGGACCTTTAAGAGGAGCGGAAACAGACTTCACAGTACCGGTGTTCTCAGAGTCTTAGAATTCTTCACTTTAACTCAAACGCACAAAGCCGTCACATTTTGAAGACTGGCAGAGAACAGAGCATGCCGTCCAGGACATGCATAGCTTCTCATGTATGCAGCCTCACACACACACACACAGAAACACGCACACACACACACACGCTTGCAAACACACACATGCACTGACGTCATTCTGTCAGTCTTGCTGTGTCTCTGGGGTTCATCCAGGAAGAGACAGACGGCTGAGCAGCCAGAGGTAAAGACCTCCACTGAGCCACCACTGTGTGTGTGTGTGTGTGTGTGTGTGTGTGTGTGTGTGTGTAAGTAAGAGAGATAATGAATCACAGAGAGTGTCGCTTTATTTACGCTCCTCTCTTTGTGACAACATGATGTGTGTTCATGTGCAGACGTGGGGAGGCGACAGATAAAGAAGTTACATAACCAAAACATGATGGATCACCAGGTAGGCCCGGACTGTGTGTGTGTGTGTGTGTGTGTTTGTATGTGTGTGTGTGTGTGTACACCTGCCATAAGCTCAGTCAGGGTCGATCTACATGAGAACATAAGGCCAAAGATCAGATCTCTCCTCTCTTACATCATACAGCTCTGTGTGTGTACGTTATCTTTTGTTTTAATTTACCAGCCGTCCTTTTGAGTTTTAGATTTATTGATCATGAGAATTATTGTGAAATGCAGGATTATAGGATTATAAAAACTGTAGCATCCAGCAGAAAATAACCCTTAGTCCACAGTACTTTGAACCCATGCAGGAATCACCTACAGTTCACACCGCTGAAATACAATGAAAGAATTCATTGTTTAATCTTGATGAATCGCAAAAATCCAAATAGTGTTGTTTATGATCTTAACTTTTAGGAGTGCATGTGCAAAATCTGCAAGCACTGTCAGTATCTACATGCTCCCACTCAGTCAGATCATTCAGCACTTCTGTCTCTATTTCCACTGTTACGCTGATGATACTCAGCTCTATCTCAGCACCTCACCATCCACCCAGCTTCTCCCTCAGTCTCTGGTCGTCTGCCTCCACGCCAGAAAAACCTGGATGACATCTAAACTCCTCAAACTCAACTGTACAAAGACGGAGCTCATGGTTGTGGCCCCCGAGCCACTGCTCAGGAAGGTTGGAGATCTCCTCCTCCATGTGGATGGCTGTTCCATCTCCACATCTCCTGAAGTCTGCAAACCTGGGTGTCATTCTTGACTCCACCCTCTCCTTCCGGTCACACATCAAACCAGTCACAAAGTCAATCAATCAATCTTTATTTGTATATCGCCAAATCACAACAAACGTTATCTCAAGACGCTTTTACAAACAGAGCAGGTCTAGACCACTCTATGTCAAATTATGAACAGAGACCCAACTTCAAGACTCAGTCTGACCCCACCTTAATCCACCATGAGCATTGCACATCACAGTATTTAGCTAGTTACAGTGGAGAGGACAAACTTCCTTTTAACAGGCAGAAACCTCCAGCAGGACCAGACTCATGTTAGACACACATCTGTTGAGACCGAGTTGGGTCTGGAAAGACAGATAGAGGGGAGTAAGAGAGAGAAGTGATAGTGATGAGACGAGTCGTAGAAGCTGTTGCCGCTGGAGTCCAGCACGTCCGTATCAGCTGGAGTCCAGATCGTCCGCAGCAGGAGGACGTCTACGGCAGCTCAGAGGAATCTACGAGACAAGGGAGCTCAGGGACTCCAGAAAGGTCTATGGTTAGTAACTTTAATGGGACAGGCAGAGTTAAAGTAAGTGATGAGGGGGTTGGGGGGAAGGGGGTGAGCTAGGATCCCAGTGTGTCAGTGTGCCAGTTCCCCCGGCAGTCTAGGCCTATAGCAGCATGGCAAAACCTGGTCCAAGCCTGATCCAGCTCTAACTATAAGCTTTATCAAAAAGGAAAGTTTGAAGTCTACTCTTAAAAGTGGAGAGGGTGTCTGCCTCCCGGACCCTGACTGGTAGATGATTCCAAAGGAGAGGGGCCTGATAACTGAAGGTTCTACCTCCCATACTACTTTTAGAGATTTTAGGTACAACTAGCAAGCCTGCATGTTGGGAGCGTAGAGTTCTAGAGGGGTAATAGGGCACTATGAGCTCTTTAAGATACGAGGGTGTCTGATTTTTAAGAGCTTTGTAGGTTAAAAGAAGGATTTTAAATTCTAGTCTACATTTTATTGGGAGTCAGTGTAGAGAAGCTAACACTGGAGAGATGTGCTCCCTCTTCCTAGTTTTAGTCAATACTCGAGCTGCAGCGTTTTGAACTAGCTGAAGAATCTTTAGAGACTTATTGGGGCAGCCTGATAAGAGGGAGTTACAGTAATCTAACCTGGAGGTAACAAATGCATGGACCAGTTTTTCTGCGTCGCTCTGAGACAGGAAGTGTCTAATTTTAGAAATATTGCGCAAGTGAAAATAGGCTGACCTTGAGATTTGCTGAATTTTGGGAGTTGAAGGATAAATCTTGATCAAATAGGACTCCTAGATTCCTAGCAGAGGTGCTGGATACCAGACTAATGCCGTCTAAGGTATTTATATTATTAGAAAAAGTCTCTCTGAGGTGTTTGGGGCCGATAACAATCACTTCAGTGTTTTCTGAGTTTAGCAGTAAGACATTTCTGGTCATCCAGGTCTTTATGTCTTTTAGACAAGCTTCTAATTTAGATAACTGATTGGTTTCTTCTGGCTTCACTGATAGATAGAGCTGAGTGTCATCAGCATAACAATGCAAATTAATAGAGTGCTTCCTCATGATGTTACCTAGAGGAAGCATATATAAGGTGAAAAGAATCGGTCCTAGCACTGATCCTTGTGGAAAGTCTGCCTTCTGTCACCTCAAGAACATCTCCCGTCTGCGTCCATCTCTCTCAGATTCAGTTGCCCAGACCCTCATCCACGCTTTCATTACCACCCGGCTGGATTACTGTAATGGAGTCCTGTTTGGGGTACATTTGTTGTGATTTGGCGCTTTATAAATAAAGATTTACTGATTGAACGAACAGGAGCTTCACTACAATGTGCTGAAAGGTGAAAAAAGGCGCAAGATTGAATAATAAAAATGAAAACGGGTTTATTTTGTTCCTTAAACTGATCTGAGGAAACAAGTTATGGCTGACAGCTCTATAAAACTGACCATAATGTGCAACTGAGACCAGACCCGACTATATTCTGGGTCTAGACTTGAATGTTGATATTTATTTACAACAGTTAATGGCTCTGCTTATATTTAAAGGTGACATATCATGCAAAATTGACTTTTTAATGGTTCTTTACCTGAAATATGTGTCCCTGTCTACAAACCCCCCGAGAATGAAAAGAATCCATTCTGCCCCTGTTCTGATTTCTCCACCTTTCTGTAAATGTGTGTGAAACCAGCCGTTTCAGTTTTCAGTGTATTTGTTACGTAACAACAATATCCGGTCTGTAACAGGAAGTCAGAGCTCGGAGCTTGTTCAGCCCATAGACTGTATAAAATACAACTCAACCCCTCCTCCGTTTTTCATTCCCTGCACACATGTGTGCTAACAAGGAGCTTAGGAGGGAGGCATGCTAGTTGTAGGCTGTCTTAATAAACACAAAGGTCGCTTTGACTCCCCACGTCTGCAGATTTGAAGATCTAGTGGATGATTTGTATTTGTCATGGATAAGTGCTAGCGCTAATTAGCATAGCCACATAGCTATATGTTCATAGCTGTAGCTGTAGCTGTGTACCAAGACACGTCGACATACTGACAAATAATACAACAAGAAACACTAAATCTGTGACCAATGGTTCAGAAAAGGTCCTGCTGCCTTTCTGGCAGAGGTCGGTTTTACTCCCCACGTCTGCAGATTTGAAGATCTAGTGGATGATTTTTATTTATCATGGATAAGTGCTAGCGCTAGTTAGCATAGCCACATAGCTACATGTTCGTAGCTGTGTACCAAGACACACGTCTACATACTGATAAATAAAACAACAAGAAACACTAAATCTATGACCAATCGTTCAGAAAGGTCCTGCTGCAGGCGCCTCTCCGTCAGGATCAGATTCAGAGGGTTGAAGTAACGCGATCTCTGAGCAGCCGTGTATATTCAGCCAACATGTAAACATTAGATCAACGTGCTGGAGAGCCGAGGCCACATCCACTTCCTGAGGGGGCGTGGTCAGAGAGAAAACAGCCTGTTCTGAGGAGGACTGAAGAAGAGGGTTTTTCAGGCAGACCAAAATCTGATTTCAAAGTGTTTTTTTGAGCATAAACTTTAAAGACATGTTTTGGGGACCTCTTAGACCAATATATGTTGATGAAAAAAGCGTGATATGTCACCTTTAAAGCAAGTGTAACACTCGTGACTGAGGCCAGCTGTCACTCACATCCACAGCAGCAGGGGGATGAGAGATGGAGAGACACAGTGATCCTCCTGAACAAATAGACCCAAAAGTGGGCGGGGCTAATCACCAAAAGTGGGCGGGACTATTCAAAAGCTGAGATATGGAGTCCCAGAGGGTGATATCTGAAGATGGGGAACTGTTACAAGTCCAACCATCCAGTTGAAAGCCTTGTTGATCACCATAGAGGTGACATATGGATGTTTTTACATATGATATTACTTATTACTTCAAATATTATCAATTTAAAACTTATTCTTAGACATGTAGTGTTCAACGGTGAAACCCTCCTGGATCAGGTCTGTACTTTATGATTCCCCCTGTTTCAGCTGTGTTCACAGACACAGAGAACCAACCCTCATATTCATCACTTACATGAGCACTAATGCAAAGACATCAATACTGACACACACACACACACACACACACACGATTCTATATCTGTGTTTATGAACAGAGAGCAGGAACATCACCACATGAGCACGATTACATAATGATGATCACACACGCAGAGATGAATCACATCCGCCGAAGAGAGGAAGACCGACCGTGACAGAGCGATTGATAAACTGTGGAGTGTGTGTGTGTGTGTGATGGGGAGGTGAGCCGCTCTGCACGTGATGTGTGCAGCTGTTTGTCTCTCTGTGTATCTGTGTGTGTGTGTGTGTGTGTGTGTGTGTGTTCCAGTGGGCGAGCAGATATAGAGGTGACATTGATTTGTCTTTGAGGCGGAGACGCTCTTCCCCTCGTGGCTCGGTGTCTTCATTTCTCTGCTCTCGTCGCAGACGTCTAGCCTCCTCTTTTTTCCTCCTCGTCCCTCTTTTCCCAACCTCTTTGTCCTCTCTTCTCTACACTTTCATTCTTCCACCTTTCCTCCCTTTTGCACCCCATCTTTAATTTATTGTCATCTCCGATCATAATAAAGAGGAATGTGCTTCATTTTAGTGAAAGGTCTTAATAATTCAGCTCTTCCTCGGCGCGATGCGTCTCCTGATTTAGGACATGGAGGCAGACACACAGCAGCCGTCAGAGCGTTGAGTTTACTGGGGAGAATTGATCGGAAATGTGAGTATGGTATCAACTTGGTCGAAATGAGGGGAGAGGAATTGAAGGTTGTTGGTAGAGTTGAAGGAATACTAACACCAGGGTTGGAAAATGCCTCCCACACCACCAGAGAGAGTTTAACCGACTATGCACCAACTCAATCCTGGAGTTTGAAATATGCAGGCTTTTCTCTTTTCTCTGGTAATCATTTCTTCTTTGCTAGTCCAAAAGAATCTCCTGTAAGGTGCTTTAAAAGTTCCAGGAAGTACTCTTCAGAGAGCTAAATGGATCCTGTGACTCCATTGTTGTCTGCGTTTCCACCGAGGCCTGAAGTCCCGGGAAGATTATGCAAATAAGGCCAGAGACGCATGGAGAAGCTATAAAAGTAACTGCACTACACCGCCAGCCCAGTAGAGGGCAGTAAGACAAAGATGACACCACAGAAGGAAACGGAAAGATCGGCATCGTCATGAGCGACACCACAGTTAGCCTGTTAGCATGAAGGAGATTACTATAGTGCTGTTTGATCGTGCTTTGGAAGGAGACAAGCATGAGTAGCTAAGCTGTTTTAAAACGTCTGAAATGCTCGACTTAAAGCAAGAAGACAGATTTAAAAGCCGTGGCAGAGATCGACCGGTGTTCCAGTTCCAGATTTCAAAATATCCTCATCAGATATTTAATGATGGTCTAAAGACGTTTATGAGGGATGCATCCGGCTGAGAGTCTCCAGTTAACAGGGTCGCCGTTTAAACCAAAACACCGGTCGATCTCTGCGATCACGGCTTTTTGAGTTCAAAAGGATTTTAAAGCCGTGTTGAAACGTCTTTGCTACTCGCGCTTATCTCCTCTCACGTGTTGATTCAGTGAATCCATCTGTGATGAAATATAGCACCATCTAAAACAGACCAGCTGAGTCTCTTCATGCTAACAGGCTAACTGTTGTGTTGCTCATAATGATACCTGCCTGTCCGTCTGCTTCTATGGTGTCATCTGTGATGAATGGCATTCCTCTTTGTGTTACTGCCCTCTACTGGTGTTGATTCATTCATTGCTTTTTCCATGTTTTTAACCGCAGGCGCAACATTTTCACTTTTTTTCATGTTTTTCTGCTTTTGGAGCACAATTTCAAATTTGAGGAAAAATATTTTCTTCAACAGGCTCCAGGTCAACTTCTTTGTCGATTTTTTTCTGTCAATTTTTTTTTTGTCAAAATTTTTTTTGTCAAAATTTTTTTCTCAAATTTTTTTTCTCAAAATTTTTTTTCTCAAAATTTTTTTTCTCAAAATTTTTTTTCTCAAAATTTTTTTTTTCAATTTTTTTTTTGTCAAATTTTTTTTGTCAAAATTTGTTTTTTGTCAAAATTTGTTTTTTGTCAAAAAAAAAGGTAATCAAATTTTTTGAAAAACCATTCACAGTCATTGTTTTTTCCATCTGTGATGAAATATAGCACCATCTAAAACAGACCAGCTGAGTCTCTTCATTCTAACAGGCTAACTGTTGTGTTGCTCATAATGATGCCTGCCTGTCCGTCTGCTTCTATGGTGTCATCTGTGATGAATGGCATTCCTCTTTGTGTTACTGCCCTCTACTGGTCTGGTGGTGTAGTGCATTTACTTTATTTTCCTCCATACGTCACTGGCCTGATTTACACAATCTACCCGGGACTTCAGCCCGCGGTTCAAACGCAGACAACAATGGGGCACAGGAACCTTTTAGTTCAGGGTAAAGTAGGCTAAAAGACCTAGCACCTATGGTTCCTGAAAAGGTTCATAGTTCCTGAGAAAAGTTCTTGCGGTCGAAAAGCACCTTTAGTGTAGACCATAAAAAACATACGTATGTAACTTTAGGTGGCTGGTCTGGTAGCATTAGTTTGCTCACAAGTCTATACCTTAGAAATAGAGACATTGTAGAAAAGGGATGATGTACCTCAGCTGCATTGATATAAACGCAATAACTGCCATCATTTCTTCAGACTCTGCCGCTTCGTTCACCATCATGTTGTGCTTTTGAGTCCGACAAGGAAGACTTGACGCCGTTGGGGACGTGTGATCGTCCACCTTTGAAACTTTCAGAGGGTGCACACGTGAAAGAGACTCAGGAAAAAGTCTTTGTCCTCAACATGCTCACGTTGAACTCCGGGGAGAACTTTTGTTCCACATGACTAAGAAACTTGAGTTCTTCAGAAGCCATGTACCTGGGGAAATCAGGGTTCCCTCAATCCTTTATTCCTGATTACATGGACCAGGTATCTCACTCAATGATTAGAAATCAGGTAAGAGCAGACAGGTGATTACCAGGTTAGTTAAAAGTGTGTTCTGTTTAGAAGACTGATGTCCAGAGAGCTTTGAGTTCAGAGCGTGCTGCAAGAAAATATCAAGTCCACACAATGTCATACAAGAGGACTGAAAAATGCACCTTTGAAACGTCGACCATTGTGATTCTTGTCCTCCATGTATGTGACCTAGAAACTGAGGATGCATGTAATCAGTCATAGCGTGAATGTGTGTGTGTGTGTGTGTGTTTGACTGTATTGGAACATGTTCGTTAATGGGCCCGCTCTCTCAGCTGCACACTGAATCCCAATCACATGCTGGCGAGTCTCAGGAGGCTGCAGGTTCAATCCCTCATTCCAGCTACTTTATCACTCTCTCTGACAGTGTGCGTGTGTGTGTGTGTTCCTCTCCCCCTCTCTCTATCTGTGTGTGTGTGTGTTAGAGAGCATGCAAACAGTGATTTTGAAGCATGTAGTGTAGTCTGTGTTCAGGAGGCAGGGGACAGAGGTGACGAGGAGCAAGAATGGAGACGGTTAGATAGAAAACAAGCCGCCGGAGCGTCGAAGTGAAGCGTTTTATTGGAGAGATGAGACGCTGGATGAGAATCATAAAGAAACACACACCGACTGACACACTCACACACACACACACACACTCTCTTCAGTGTGAAAACAAGGAGAGCCAGAGGCAGCTGGTGGAAATAAAAACAAAAAACAGATTTAGAGAAGAGAAATATGCTGCTCCACGAAGGAAACACACAACACAGGACTCAACCCATCTGCTTACCTCTCAGGCAGGTGACTCACTATATTAATATATAATGGTTCTGATTTATTAACACGTCAGATCATCATTCAGGATTCAGAAGAAAGTACTGAACTCCATTTCTCATTCACAAAACTGAGACAAACTTTCATGGTCATCATTTATAAAGCTCCAAATCACAAGAAACGTTCTCCTCAGACCCCAAACAGAGCAGGTCTACACCGTACTCTATGTACTATTATAAACAAAGACCCAACACCAAGACCGGATCAGATCCAGTCCCATCTTCCAGACAGGACTCAGTCTGATCTCATCTTAATCCACCATGAGCAGAGCACTTTGCAGCATTTAGCAAGTTACAGTGGCAAGGACAAACTTCCTTTAACAGGCAG